>NW_020230486.1:0-22650 GCF_003227715.2 Harpegnathos saltator
CCGCGCAATCTCGTCCGCCGAGGCGAGAAGGTTTCACGCTTACATCGCCGACTCGTATATGGATTCGGACGACGACGCGCACCGGCCCGTGATTACCGCGACGAGTCTTCCCGCTCGTCGAACGCAGCCACGGATTCGAGAGACAACGAGAGGACCACCACCGGCGGCGTCGATGCTCATCGGAGGACGGTTCCGCGGTTGTTTCGCCATTGCGACCCGCCCGATGAGCGCGACGAGGATGCGTCGTCGTGCGGGTCGCGACCGCGCGACAACGAAGAGACCGACGACGACAACGACGACGATGAGGACGACGATCGTACGCGTCCGGGGCTCGAGCACACCGCGGTATCGGTGATTCGTGCCGCGCATCATCGAGCCTGGCATCACTCAGCGGCCCGTCGCTATCGACGTCATCGCCCGTGCCCGTTTGTAACGGTCGCGCCTCCAGGCTCGGTTGTTTCGGGTTGATCCGGCCCTGTGGCTTGGATCGCGGTTTGCGAGCCGACCACAGGAAAGATTTTCAGGTGAAGGTGTGTGTGTGGTGTGTGTATGTGTCAATAAGCGAAGACAAAATAAGTATAACACAATAAGTCTTTATTTGCCCGTCACGACCGCGTGCCGTGACGCGACGTCCCAATGTTTGGGTGTTAGGTGATTGCGTGAATCGTTTCCGCGGACGCTACGAGCCCCGCGGGTCACCGTGGTAGGTGAGCGATTTGCTTGGGGCTTATTTCTGTAATTATTTCGGACGGCGCTTGACCCGCACCGAGGATGAGAGTCGAGCCACCGATTAGTGACCGCGCGGTGTGTGTTTCCGTTGTGATTTAAAGCGCTAGCTTGGGTGATTCGGCACGCGACTTGACGACGGGTCGAAAAAAACGGGTATAAGAACGCGTTGCGACACGTCGCGCTCGCTTTTTGTCCTCGGCCGCAGCGTTGATCGCCCCGGGGGTCGAGGGGTGCGGGCGATGGGAGTATTCCTCGTGTGCTGGACCGACGCGTCAACTCACAGCTGATCAGCTCTTGCCTTCCTGGTGTCCTATTTGATGAAATTAAGAAAGAGATATCGTGAGATCGTTCCGGTGAACACACCGGAGCGACGGCAAACTCGCCGTCCGACCCCTATATCGCAAAGACGGCACAAAAGAAGATCGTTCCGGTGAACACACCGGAGCGACGGCAAACTCGCCGTCCAATCCTTATATCGCGAAGACGGCACGAAATATCGCAAGGACGGCACAAAATAAGATCGTTCCGGTGAACACACCGGAGCGACGGCAAACTCGCCGTCCGATCCTTGATATCGCGAAGACGGCACAAAAGAAGATCGTTCCGGTGAACACACCGGAGCGACGGCAAACTCGCCGTCCGATTCCTTATATCGCAAAGACGGTACAAAATAAGATCGTTCCGGTGAACACACCGGGGCGACGGCAAACTCGCCGTCCGATCTTTATAGCGCAAAGAACAGGTATTATTAATCACCGTCGTAGACGGCCTGGTAACTAACTTACGAATTTCGGCAGAAGCTTCTCGGTTGATCCTCTCTCGGAAAGAACTAGCCGCGGAGACGGAACTCTGGAGACTCTCTCTCGTCAAAATCTGCCGGGGTTATATACCCGAGATTTTGGGGGCTTCGGTTTTCCTCGCCCTTAATCGGAGTTAATTCCGCTTTTTAATCGGAATTAATCGTGATTATGCGGCGTCTGCCGAATAACTTCGGCGGTGCCGCTAGCTCGGTTCGGCGGCCGATCGTGCCCGAGCGTCGTTGCCTGATAGTCGGGCATATTCGGCCGAGCGCGACGTTTAGGCGCGGTGTCAGCGCGGGTCGGGAGGTGTGCGCTCAGCTGACTGTCGCGTGCTGCTAGGCGGCAGTCAGCGTAACGGCACAAAGATTTTTGTGTCGTTACACGTTGCGCAATCGTTTGTTGGGTCAGTTCTTCGGCAAGGTACTGTACTACGTGCGAGAGTTTGTAATCTGCGATCACACGGGCATGGCGTTTCACAAGTCGTTTCGCGTGATCGACTCGGCCCGCGTGGAGCGTATGCTCGAGTCGATCGCGCAAACACCCGACGCGACGACTCGTCTCCTCGTCGCGCTGTCGTGACAACCGCGACGTTCCATCGACGATCGCGCAAACACCCGACGCGACGACTCGTCCCGTCGTCGCGAACTAAGACGTTTTGGCTAGCGTTCGCGATCGATCGTTACCGGCGATACACCCATTTGTTGTAAAACGCGCAATATGGGACAACAAAAAGCCAGATTGTTACGCAATTTCAGCGTGTCTTTTTCGTTACGTCCGGTCGGTTCGCGGACAAGCGCAATGTTTCGGTCGCAAGGCGCGGGAAAGGTTCTTCGTCGCGACGATGCGTCAATCGCGATTCGCCGAATTCGATTGATTGGCGCGATGATACTGCTGCTGGCTGCGTGCGCGGCAGCGTTTCTAACGTTGGCGCGAGCCATTGACACCGCGGTAAACGCCGATGCGGTGTCGAGAAAGCGCGCCAGATCGCCGTCGTGCGACGACGCAACGCGCGGCATCGATGGCGATGACGACGAGGGGGCGTCCAAGAGACGACGACCGTTTGGTGACGATCGGCTGCGACGGTTTCGTCGCGTGACGATCGAACTGCCGGACCGGTCGTCCGATACGCGCGACTGCGATCTGGGACACGCTCGCGAATGTCTGGTCTCGGATGGTTACGCCGCGCGCTTCGAATGCGCGGAATCGCGCAGCTTGTCGCTGCGCGTATGCGCTCACGTGTCCGCCCCGGTGATCGTGCACATGACCGACTACGACTACGGCGAACATCTAGGCACGGATCTCACGCTACGCGCCAATACGTCCGTCGACAAGGGTTACTGCGTGAGCGAGTCGCTGGCCGCGCGATTGCGCGATCTCAACGAGCCGGATCGCGCGGCGACTAGCGAGATCGGCCGAGCCAGGCGCCAATGTCACGTCGCCAACGCCGATTGGATGCTCGTGTGCAAGCGAGCCACTCAGGACACCTCCGTCGGCTCGTTCAACTTTGCGTGTCGATGCAAGTATCCGCATCTCATGACAAACGCGAGCGACCCGCTCTCGGCATGCTCGCGCGACGTCGATTGCGGCGACCACGGTCGCTTGGACGAGGCGTCTCGCGCGTTAGACGTCGATCCGTTCGTGAACGGGCAATGCGAGTGCGAGGATAGATGGATCTCCGAGCGCGACGACGTGATCGGTCCGTTCTGCCGGGAAGCAACCGTGGGCGAGTGGCCGAGTTTGTTGCCCGAGCCCAACTACGGCGACGACGGATTTCTCGATCTGTCGTCCGAGTTTGTGGACGCGGGTTTTCGCGCCGTGATTGAGCGCGAACGGCGCGACAGCGAGAACGCGCCGGTGCGACTGGCCGACCCGTGCCACCCGTGCCCGATAGTCGCCACGGACGACGGAAGCGCATACTTTTGCAGCGACGAGTTCGGTATCGCGGAATCGAGCGACGGCGCGCCAACGATCGCTCGAGCGTACATCGGTGTGCGTCGAGAACGCGATTACTTGCGCGGCAACGGCGGTCAATTCCCGAACGTGTGTCTGCGCCTCTCGTCGGCTGAGGGGCTCGTGAGTGATCGGTTTCTCCAATTCATGACCAGCGAGACAACCGCGCGCACCGGCAAAGGTCTCGAGCGCGACGGTTTCGCGTTGGAGATTGGCGTATTATTCGATCGGGCGACCGCCCAGCGATGGTTCGACAACGCGAGCGACAGCTTCGACGAGTTGCCGAGTTATCGTCGATTCGCGCGCTCGCTCGTCGCACCGGAGAACGACCATCTGCGCGATCTGGCGACGATCTGGACGTTCAATCATCCGTCGATCGCGAAACATCTTCGCCTAGTGTGCAAATCTCTGCGATCGTTCTGGGGCGACGCGACGCACACCGATCTGGCGTTCGAGTCGAGCACCTTGTACTCGCCGTATCCGTTTTATCGTGACGCGATGGCGTTTGACTACTACATGTATTATCCGCGCGGCACCGAGCTATGAGCGATTCACGGTGAGGTGGACATGACGGCGTACCTGCTACCGAAAGCGGTCGCCTGTCCGGACGAGCGAGGTCTCGACGCGAACGACGTGGTTTTTAGCGGACCTCACGTTTACACGGACAAGGACACGGCGCACAATATGGCGAGAGCCATGTTACCGGTGTGTCTGATGGAACACAAGGAGGACGAGGAGCCTCGGGTGGCGTATCGACGACTGATGATCAATTGCGCGCATCCAAACGACACCGTAATGGTAACAACTGCGTAATGGTGCGCAACGATCATTTGATCGTTTACGCGTCCTTGCTGTGGTATCCCGCGGACATGAGAATGTTGCGTTTCTGCGGCGAACGAGGAGCGTGCGCTGCTACTACTACCGCGCGGCAGAATTGCGATTACGACGCTAGCGATAGCGTCGCGCGCCACGCTCGTCAAGATTCGATGGGTAATGGGGGGTGAAAAAAATCATAAATAAACAAAAAGTTTCTCTGTGCTACAAAAACGCAGTTTACTTTATTCCCCAATGTGTCGAGAAAAAAGCCGAATGTGTCCACATCGTGATAAAATTGATAGATTGTTCGGCACGGCGGAATCATTCAATCACATTGCACAAGCAATCCAGACACTTTTCATACGACAGCATCCACATGTCGCGAAATTGCTCGTTGTACCGAGTGATGATACGATCGTTCGAGTGCTCGCGCTCGTGGGCCAATGCACGAAAACGCAATACGGACAGTGCTCGGCGTGCATCGCGTTCAGATCCTCGCGCGATTTCGCGATACCGAGCACCACGGTGAACAAACACGCGTGACATCGCACAATCAAGTCGCTCGCGCTATCGAAATATCCCGGCCGATCGCTCCGTAACGCGGCGTTTGAATTGCACGGCGGCGATTCCTCGTCGCTAGAGGCGGCCTCCGGCTCTTCGACCTCGTTGGCACGATCATCCTCGTTGATCACTACTGTTTCGGTATCGCTGCTGCTGCTGCTGTTGCTGCTGCTGCTGCTGCTGCTGCGGTTGTCGTCGTCCTCGCAGTTGTCGCGACAATCGCCACCGTAAACATCAATGTTGGCGTTCACGTCCTCAACAGTAGCGCGATCGTGGTGGTGGTGCGTCGTGGTCTCGATCTGCACCACGGCGAAACCATCCGTCGCGAGCGATTCGACAATTTCGCGCGAGGCCAATGCTCGGTCGGTATTCTCGTCCAGGAAACTGTCGAATCGCCGCGCAATGTCGCGATAGAAGAAATTCTCGTGATCGAAAGTCGACCACATGCAATCGTATTGATATGCCACACACGCGCAGCGACGTGGATAATCTGCAATTCTGCGACAATGCGGTGGAGTGGCATAATCGGCACTTTATCCGACCGAGAGCAAGCGCCCGCCTCGAGCACTTGGAGTAGCAGCAGTGACTTATCACGTCTTCGACCACGTGGTCGCACTTACGCCGCGGCGCGATTCGGTGATACAAACACATAAAGACACGCGCCGAGTACTTGAAACTGAGTGACGATACACCAGCGTCGCTTCGCACTCTCCATGCTGAATGGTACCTGGGCACGGCGCATCGAGCGGCGGCACCGGTCACTGATCGCACCGTGTTTGCGTTCGGTGTCGCCGTGTCAACAGAATCAACGCGACGAAGCGCTCAGCCTGCTCGTGCTCGTCATCGTCGGCGTTGCTGGGATGGTTCAACCGAAACATCGTGAATTCACACCATGGTCTCGTGATCCTCGTTGTCGCGAAATCGCCGCGGATAGAACGCGATCGCGTCCGCCAGATACGGCGTTCCGTACGCTCGGTATATGTCGCGTTGACGCATTAATTCTCCGTTCTCCAGATGAATCTCCCACGAGGGATGCGCGATCGATCGTCCCTCGTACGGCAGCATCCACGATGGATACGACGTGCCAAATTCCGCGACTTTGAGCCTCGGCGGCATGATCGAACAACGATAAGAGGTGGTGTTGTATCGACAAAGGTTTCGGGCCGAGTGCGATCGAAACTCTGACGAGCCAGCGAGATATACATGTCACGGTACTGTCGCGAACAATGACGAACCGCCGCGCGCACCGGTTATCACGAACAATGACGAACCGCCGCGCGCATCGGTTACCGCGAACAATGGCGAATCGTTACAATATCATATCGTATATCGCGCGTGTATTGACTCTTCCGCTCGAGTGACCGCACTCGAGACAATTGAGCAAACACTGCGCATATCCGACGATGTAGACGGTTTTTTGTCTTATCGCTCGCGCACAACGGTGCGATAACGAAAATCTAGATTGGCGAGTTTCGATCGATCTCGTTCGAACGATCGAGTCGCTCGTAGTAGCAACCGGAATCACTGTCCTCGTGATAATAGTTATCGGCCGCTATCTCGTCGTCGTCATCGCGCGGCGGCAACTGTGGATCGCGCCACTGCCCCACTGCCTCGTCGTCGTCATCGCGTGCAAATGACACATGGCGGTCGTTGATCACGTCGATCGAATACTCGTCGCAGAATAATGGCAATAACGCCATCAACCAGTACACCACACGATCGAACAGATGATGTTTCACGGTGGCTCGCGACGTCGAATCGTCGTCATCGCGACGATCATTAAACGACGAGACGCCGGTTGGATCCGCCGTTCGGGAACGGCCTCGTTGCGCGTCGACGCTCGAAGAGTCGATCTGTTGACGCGGCGACATCGTTGGGACCGACGTTCCACGGTGAATGCGTTGGTCAGTACAAACAGCAGTTCCAGAGTGACCTCGTGATCGATCGGCGAAGAGACGCACTTTCGATCGGAATCCGCTTTTCCTCGTCGGAGCAGCACGCGTAGATTCGACCACGGGAATCCGCGCGATTCGTGTAGCAGTAACGTCGCGCCGTCGGCAACTCGGACTCGAGGTATCGCTTGAGATCGCTCGGCGAGGGTGGCGGCGCGCCGATCTACATGTCGAGCCATAGGCCGCATCGTTGAGCGATATTTGACAGCATATTGTAGACGATACGTCGGCCGAGTTGCAGCCGACAGCAATATCGACACTCGTTTCGCATCGACGCGCGACGCAGCTCGACGTCCTCGCGTCGATGCGACGACGGTGCGGCAGAGTCGTCGAGCCCTCCGCCGCCACATCGACAGCCGGAAGAAGCCGGCGGCGCGTCTCGAATGTTTCGGACCTTTCCTTGGCGCGCGATGGAAACGACTCTAGCCTAGGTCGCTCCGATGGACAGAGCGTGGCAGTTGATCACGCCGCGCAGTTGGCGTTCGCGTTGAAATCTCGACAATACCACGTGCAACGCCTTCTCGTTCATACCGTAGGCGTCCACGTAGCAATGCGGAAACGACGTTTCGTCCAGCGTTAAACCTTGCACCTGATACACCGTTGTGGCGGCGTCTATCACGAACAGCAACATGTTGAAATTGTAATCCCAATGATCGTCGTCGTCGCGACGAGTCCACTTGCTGCCGTACTCGTAGGGCTTTACGAGCGTGCGACGTACACGACACAGCGTGCCGTTCTCCGTCTCGATCACGACCGAGTCATCGGACTCGATCTCGCGCACGATCACGCGCGAGCCCACCTGGACGGGCCAATTGGCGCCAGAGTGAATCATGCAATAACGCATACCGCACAATACAAAGTGCTCATTCGCGTACGGATCGTCCGTCAGTCGTTGCCGAACGGCGACGTCGTCGGTCTCCCATCGACGATCGTTGTTGCGGACACGCTCAAACGCCACGACGTTGCGTCGGTAGCGCAGGCAGCAACGACCGCTGCGCGTGTAATCGCAGCGATTGGAGTCGTCACCGCCGCAACCGCCGCACAACGGGCAATTGCGCCACACGATGTAGCCGATCGCCCAATTAGCATAGTTTACTCGTTCGTTCGACGCGACAATCACGCGCGGCAATTGAGCGAAATCGGCGTCTGTGCTGCAATTGGCCACGGCGCGCATGGATCGCACGAACGAGCGCATGTCGACTAGCTTGACTCGCGATAATCCGTAAAGTGCCAGAAGAACCGCGTTCTCGTGGCCGCTGGTGCGAGCGGTGAAACAAGCGAGTCGGCGCAGCAATCGTGGATCCGTGGCTCGCACGTTCCCGTACATGAAACAGATATCGTCGTAGCCCAGCATGGTGCGCACCGCCTGATCCTCCACTTCGCCTATGGGCGGCTGTTGATTGCAATCGCCCACTATGAGCGCGATTCGACCGCTCAGCGCCACGTTCAGCAGCTCGGCCAGCGAACCCTCGATGAGCGAGTACTCGTCCACAAAAACCAATTCGCGGCTGGTCGCGGCGACATCGCGCGCCGTTCTCGACAAACGTCGAGAGAATTCGGCTCGACCGGCGGCGATGGGCCGCTCTCCTAACGACGCGTGCAGATTACGCACATTGGACAGATTCATCAGCCAGGCATCGATGGTGCGCGCATGCAGATTGTCGCGACCGGCGAATCGTCGAAACGTAGCGTCGATAAAATTGCGCTTCTTCACGAGGTATAGCACGCTGGCGAATCGATCGAGCATTAGACCCAGCAGAAACGTCTTGCCGGAACCGGCCACGCCATCGATCACCACGCGTCTATTGGGCGCGGCGGTCGATCCTCGTGTGGACCAGATGCACTCGATGGTGCTCACGACGCGACGCTGCTCGAAAGTCATCGAGTCGAGTGTCACGGCTATCGCGTTCTCACCGCCGCACCGTGTCGCGCTCGATATCCCGCCGATCGTCGTCACGACCGACGCGCCGTAATTACAACGACGATCTTTGCGCGCAAACTCGCTCCGTTCGCTTCTCGTCACCAGAATCTGACGCGAAGACACGCGGAATCGTTCGCTCACCGCGATACCGCAGCCGTCGGTGAAACGAAACGCGTCGATCGGACGATCGGATTCGGCAAAGTCCGTCCACGTCCAACGAGGAATCGTTCTCTTGGACGCTATTACGCGACGTCGTTTCGTCGGAGAGGCCGAATCGTCGACACGTCCGGCGTCGGGCGGCCGATCCTCCGCCTCGACGAAACCGTCGTCGTTTGTTTCTCGGACGTGAATGTCGCGCGCATCGTCCCACCACCAACGACGCTCGGGCTTGTCCGCGTAAACACACACCACTCCGCAACTCGAAATTCACAGAATCGAGCGAACAATCGCGCGGACTCGAGCTCATCAGGCCGAACCATCGAAAGAACAAACGCACCGCCGATCGAACAGTGCAATCGCGCGCGGTAGCGGCGTCCTCACGCTCCTCGTCATCGAAACATAGCTCGATCGCGATCAATTCGCCAACGTTGTCGTCCGAGTTGGCGCATAGTTGCGACATCTCGTCGTATTGTCGCCACTTTTCGAGCAGCCACGCTGTCGCAACGGATTCGTCACTTGTCATTTTCGCGGCGGGTTCGTCACTCGCCAATTTCGCGACTTTGCCGCGTTCGATTCGCACATGCGACGCTATAACGAGCGATTCGACCGACGGTGACTTTCGGATCATCGACACGCGCACAATCGTCTCGCTGGCGTTTCGCTGTTGCTCCTCGCGCAGTTGTTGCGCCAGTGTGGCCACCACGTTGTTCAGACGATTCAAGCTCGACAGTTCAATATCGCAAAACTCGCGCGTGTCGAGCGCCGCCATCTCGACAATCGTCAGTCGCTCGTCATCGCCTATCGCGACTCGTTCGTCCGAAACCTGCCGCGACAGTTTGCCGCTGCTCGACCGACGGATCATTATTGCGGCGTCGCGACCCACGAACAAGTTACACCTCGAGCTACCCGATTCCTCTAGCTACAAACGCGCGAGAAGAACGAACGAATCGTCGATGAAAAATCACAATTATATACGCTGTGCGAGGAAAGGCCGATGTCTGGAAGTGGAATAAATCGAGCGTGAAAAATAATAGATTTTTTTTATTCAATCGACCATTGTCGAACAAAACGAAAATCTCCAACAGAACAGCGGTATCAAATGTGTCAGCCAGTAAATCACATTCGCGCCATGGTCCAACGGCACGGTCACCGGAGATGCAAAATCACGAGTGCGCACTCGATCGATCACTTGGGACAGCATGTCCAACGTGATCTCCGTGGAACCGTCCTCGCTGACAAACGGCCGTTGTCGAGGCTCCGCGCTGTTGATCAGCCACGGTGCAATCAGATCAACGGAGAAGGGGCGAGACCCTCCGGACAAAAGACGTTCATATGCTCTCGATGAACACCCAGTTGCTCCAAAGTGAGGCACGACAGCAAATCATCCAATATCGCGCGCTTCGCGTGTATCGGTGTAGGCACCGGCGCAACGCGACTCAAAAAAGCATCACTGTCGCTCCTCGATCGTCGCTGAATCCGCCATTGCCTCGCATTGTGCAACAATCGCGGCACGGTGTACTCGGCTACGCGCAATATCGCACACAGCCAGCATCCGCGAGTGTCGTACTTTGTACGTTTGGTGGGATCGATATAACCGTTCAACCACAAATCGCCGGTCTTGAAATCTTCTTCGTCATACGCGTAATCTTGTTGCGGCCAGATATTGAAAGCGAATGAATCGCACAGCATCGGCATTATGCGAAACAACCAGTATATCAACTCGCGCCAATGGCGATTCGACACATCAATCATCACCTCATTGCACGATAATTCGCACGAAGAGCTTTCCGCAAACACGGTGCGCAACGCGGCCAATAATTCGTGCGTCAATATGCGCTCGTCGTCATCGCGGTACCGCTGGGCCATGTTCTTCTCTTCGTCATCATCGGTCCTCGTATCGTCATCATTGTGCGTTATTCTTGCGATCACGCACACGAACCGACAGCTCGACTACGGATACCGCAACTCGGCTTCCATGCGATTGCAATACACACCGCGAGTCCGCGCCATTTGCGAAATTAGCTCGATCACGTGATACGGCGACCCGAACGATTCTTTGTCCTCGTCATTCTCCAGGTAGCCGATAGCCTCGGCAAAGATATCCTGAACAATGTGACGACGCGCGCAATACGGATATTGCGACTCGCATTCCAGACGTTGTTGGCGATACCGCAGAATAACCTCGGACGCGGACAATGCGTCATTGCGCGATTCAACGGCCATTATCGCGCAACTTTGGCAAAGACTCGCAGCGACCGTTGAAAAAATTCGCGATATATACGCACGGCGTTGGACATTTCGATGAGAGTGGGGTGCAAGCAAATACGTTAGAGAACAAAGAGCCGTACTATCGGACGCGAGTATCGTCGATAAGGGCACCGCGTTTTCGTCGCGAGATAACACCGTCCGAAGTGAACGGCCATAATCGCGACAGACGCGACCCGATCGATTTCGTGCACGTCGCAATGACGCGACGTACAACGTACGCGATCAGTCGAATCGCTCTGTACAACGAGGACATGACTCGTGTTGCACGCTCTTACGAAAGTTTTATCGAGTTTCCGGTTTTTTCCAATGAATTGCACGATCTCTCGATCAGTAATAATTGTCCGCGGCAACAACTGGCGGCGCGTCGGGCAAGGACGTGACGCGAAAGAAAACGTCTCTCGTCAACAGCGGCATTATACGCGCGAGCCAGTACAAAACACTGGGCCAGTGTTCGCACGGCGGCACGGTCACGACCCACTCGACCTTTCTCCTCTCGTGTTCGCGTCGCCCCGAAAACTCAAACACGTCGTCCAAAACGGACAAAATTACCTCCACGGTGTTTGCGCCATTGTCCACACGGCACTCCGATCATATGAACGCGGCGTCGTCGGCTCGAGGTGACGACGTGACAGTTAATCTGACAGCGCCGTCGTATAGCATGAAATGCTCCTTGTCACCGTAGCGATGTTTGGCCGCGTCGTTCAACAGCAAATCCCGCAATATCACGCTTCGCAACAGTCTCGGTGACGGTTGCCACGGCTGAGCGACGACACCAAATTTTTGCATTTCGCGCCAACGTCGTATACCCGCGACAAAATCCGGCAATGTATTCTCGCGAATGTACGCGAGGGAACATTGCGTGCTTCTGTGGTGCAACGAGCCCGGTGTCTGTCGAGTCTCGGGGACCACACCGTTCATCTAGCACGAGTATTCGTCGTGCTCCAAACGCAACGCTTCGCCGCCGCAATGCGGGTGCACCGGAACGGATTGCACATCGAGATCAAACGACTCGCACATCATGGGCATTATGCGCGACAGCCAGAACACGATCTCGCACCAGTGTTCGAACGACGCGTTCAACGTGACACTGTATTGCGACATACGATCTTCGTCGATCAGCAAATAAGTCTGCTCGGTGAACAGTTTCAACAACACGGTCAACAGTTCAATGGAGACAGCGCGATTGCCAAGTCGCGACGATGATTCTCGCGACCCGTCGTCGTTTGCGCCGTTACGTTCGCTCTCGTACTCTTCGTAATTGTGCAACACCGTGGTGCACAGAGTAATTTTTTGAAACGGTGCCCACGGATAGATCAACGATTGTTCTCTGGAGACGCAATAGTCTCGGGTGTTTCTCAGCGCGCTCGAAATAAATTCCGCGACATCGCCGGCATCGGCGAATACGTTCGATATCGAATTTTTCTCATCGGATATGTACGCCTTGGCATCTTGCAACAGATTGACAATTAGATCTCGACGTGTGCAATACGGGCAAATGACCCATCGCTTCGCTCGTTCGATTCGATACTCGGCCAAAACCGGCATCACGTTCGACGTTTGCGACGGTTGCGAATGCTGCTGCTGTTGCTGCATAATGGTTCTCTTACATTTTCTACAATATGGAAACGGTAAATATCGGACGATTGGGTGAGATGTAACGAATAAACACAATTGTACAATATAGCGTTTATTTTCTTACGTTATACCAATAAGTGAACATATTCGTCAACTTCATCAGGCTTGTCTACACACATACGAAAACAAAAACACCGACATAACGGCGGCGAGATTCGAGTCAACCAGTACATTAATATTTCAGGCGAGCCGTCGACTCGTGGGTCCATTGTGTCATTGAATGAGTACACTTCACCGTGGAGCCAGCAATTGGATATTATGGTCAACACGTTCATAATATCATCGGTAACGGCGGTGCGATCGTAGTCGTCGATCCGTCGCCACGGTGCAAAGCGATCTGATCGAAATGGCATGCGAATCTCGATCACTTTTCTGTTTAATGTACGAGCGAGTTCACGGGCGTTATGCTCGAAAAATAATCTTTTGTCCTGGTGAAGCACAGGAACTGCCAATTCCTGCGCGATGACTCGTTTCACGTGTATCGGTGTCAAACGTACATACGACGAGGCAACGGTGCAATGTCGCAGATTACGCCAGCGTCGCACGTTTACGGCCAATTCGGGTATCACTTGCTCCATAATGCGATCGATCGTGCAATCGAAGCAAGAATAATCTTTATCGATTTTGACGACTTTCACATTCATCATCCTCGTCACCATCCTCGTCAAGCGCCTCGTCAAGCGCCTCGTCAAGCTCGTTGTCACCATCCTCGTCAAGCGCCTCGTCAAGCTCGTTGTCACCATCCTCGTCAAGCGCCTCGTCAAGCTCGTTGTCACTATCCTCGTCAAGCGCCTCGTCACTGTCCTCAAGCGAGTCGGTTACATCTTCCACCGTGCTCGTAGTCATCGAGAAATGTTCATCGTAAGCGTGGGGGTTGTTTTTCAACAGCGTGCGAAACCACAATGGTCCTCTGGATGACAATGCGTAAGCTTTATCGTCATATGTGACACTCTCTATTCTCAAATGAAACTTATCGAACAGCATCGGCATGATCAAAGCAAGCCAATACAACAAATCGTGCCATTTATCACAAGGATCGAGATAAACCTGGTACTGGGCAAAATTGTGAATTATGTCCAACAGAAAATTCATCACCAATCGCGTCAATTCAAGATCGCGTCGTCTTTTTGCGATTCCGCCGCCATCGTCACAATGCCCCTCAGGCTTCTCGAGCTCTTCGTATAATGGAACATTTGGGCGAAATATGACATTTCGAAAATTCGACCACGGCTATCGTCGTTTCTCTTCTTGACTGTTGCAATACGATGTAGCGGCTGTCAAACGACCGATAAGCGCATCTCCTATCCAACGCGGATGATTGACCGTCAGAATCGTCGGTATCTCGTCACCTGGTCGAGTTGCCGCGAATGTAATATCAATCTGTTGCACCGCATCGAACAGTCCAAGCACGAAATTATGTCCCGCGCAAAACCGACAGTGCTCTTGAGCGGTATCCATGACGTCTTGTATATCTCAGTACGAAAAAAGCGAAACACGCGCTATTTATTCAAAATTCAAGTACCCACGATATTAATGTGAAGATTGCATTATCTAATCGTTCAGTTGGATAATCTATCTCATCGTGACTGTTTATTTTTTTGAATCACTGCGATAATCGCACCTAACAAGGAGAATTGGAGAGGGGGGTGATGAAAAATAACACAGATTGCTCGCTCGATCACGTCATTTTTAATCGACCAATCAACACGCAGTTTGACACGTTCCCACTTTCTTTTCTTTTGTACAACAGGTCTAGCGTAGAGGGGGTAAAATGTATATAACGAGGCATTCCGTCGTGCGGCCGGTACTATTGTACAGTACGTAGTACGGAGCAGTCAGAGGTACAATACCAAGTACAATACAGGTACAATACAGGACCAAGAACGCTACTGCTCCGTACTACGTACGGGGAACGTTACTACTGTACATTTTGCACAATCGCACCATCGCACGGTCGCACGATCGCACAATCGCACATTGGCACGTTCTTCGACAAGTTTTTGCGCGCAACTCATACGATCGGTGCTGTTTCGCAATGTGCATTTGTTCAAATTCGTCACACGAACATGACATCGTAACCGCGGACCGATTTCGCCGTACGTTTCATTCGTTCAACCACTTGTACAACCACTCTCGGTAACCAAAGTATTTATCCAGTGACATGTTCACGTGAAACCGAAAATCCTGACAGAGCGGTGGTAAGATCTGCGTTAACCAGTACATTACGGTCTCGCACGATCCTTCGATTTGTGGTACAATTTGCGGCTGCCCCCTTGCTAATTCGGACAATACTCGCTAATTCGCTCATAACGTCCTCAACGGACGAATCATCGCGTGGACCGTGTTCGATCTGACGAGCGATGATCCAAGCGCGATGTTACATAAATGTCAAAACTTTCCCAATTCAACTGACGCGCAAACGAATCAAAGTTGTGTCTTTCTTCGGACAGATGTAACACCGGCTCCGTCATCCCCCGTACAATGGCTCGTTTCACATGTGCGGGCGTAAAATGCGCATACGAATTAACGGTACGGCGTTGCTGAATACGCCAACGTCGCGCACTCACGGCCAACTCGGGTATCACTCGCACCATGAGACGATCGATCGTGCAATCGTAGCAAGGATAATGTTCAACGATGCGAACAGGCGTTGACTCGTTATCGCTCCGATAGCTATGCGTTTCGTCCTCAACGGCTTCCTCCACGCTCGAGTTCTCCGCCACTGAGAGTTGATTGGTATCGCCGGTATCGCGAGCTTGTTGAACCACGCTGGGCCTTTGGACGACAGTGCGACGAGCCCGTGGTCGATTTGCACTCGGATCGAAAAACAATCGCACATCATTGGCATAATTCGAGCGAGCCAGTATACCATTTCGCGCCATTGATCAGACGGTGACATATCGTACCAGAACCACAACTTGTTATGATCGCACGAATCATCGCCAAATAGCGCGATCAAAGCATCGACTATCGATCTCGTCAATTCAAGATCGCGACGTCCTCTCGATCGCGCACGACGCGATCGTCAGTGGTGTTAATGTCCTCATCGTCACACGGAACAGATGGAAGAAATATAACCTCTCGATAATTGTACCACGAGTATCGTCTCTCCTCTTCGAAACTGTTGCAATATGACGTAGCGACGACCAGACGATTCGCCAAGGCCTCCTCTATTCGATACGGATGATTGAACGATAGAATTGCCGGAATAGTGTCGCACGAACGAGTAGACGCGAGCACGATATCGATTTGTCGCGCCACTCGAACCAATGTTTTGCGCGCAAAGTAACGTCGTGCGCAATACGGACAGTGCGCATTCACGGTATCGCTGCGATCGCGCAGGTATTGCTTCGATTTGCACACCGAATGCGCTCGAAACGCGTCAGTGTTCTCGTCGATTCGGTGATATAAACTCGCTTTGTAAATAGAGCGAAACTCGTCCATGTCGACAGCGAATAACGAGAACGACAAGCGCTCTCATCCAAACAGTCGCTATTTATCCGATTGAGTTACGGACGTGCGCGTAACTTAACCGCAAGCAAGATGCATCGTCGGTGAAACGTCGTGGTTGTTACGACAACGCGCGCTAACGACCCAAGGCGATTCACTGCGTGACGTTCGATTTGATATTCTTCAATACAGATCAGACGATAGAAATGGTCTCATGTGATCGAAGGGGGCGCGCAATATGTTCACATGAAATTGAAGTTTACGACAGAGCGGTGGTAGAATTCGCATCAACCAGTACATGATTATCTCGGGCGAACCGTTGATTCGCGGCTTGATTCGTCGCGCCTGTCCAGTAGCCAATTCGGTCAGTACGCTCATAATGTCGTCAATGGCCAAAGAGTTATCGAATCGCTGCCACGACGCAATCTGTGATCTGGCTGCGAAGTCATGTGCAGCTCAAAATCGTCATACTGGAAACCATGCGCAAGAGGCCGACGAGCGGTGTGTTTTTCCGCATGAGATCGGTGCAACACGGGCTGCTCCGCTGCCATTTCTCGCACGATGACGCGTTTAATGTGCGCCGGTGTCAAACGAGGAACGAGCGTCGTCGAACCTGCGGCGCATCTTCGCTGAACGATCCAGCGTCGAACACTCGCGGTCAACTCGGGTATCACTCGCAACATAATGCTATCTATCGCGCATTCGAAACACGACTCCGCTATGCAAATTGCCTCATTTTCCACCCGCTCCGAGTCATCGCTGCTCCACGAACCATCATCTTCGGAAGCTGACGAAGAATCGTCCTCATCAGAGCTCATATTCGTTGAAGAGCGACCGGCTACGGTCGATTTTATGAAACCACAACGGTCCTCTGAACGATCTATCGCCGTGGTCATATTCGTCGTCCTGGGTGTCAATTCGTATGTCTATTGTGAAACGATCGCACAACATTGGCAGGATTGGCGTGCGAGCCAATATGCCATCTCGCGCCATTGGTCACAACGCGGTGCTGTAGAATAAAGCCACGGACACTTGAAATGAATGCACGCATCCATGCTAAATATGTCACTCAGAGCATCGATCACCGACAACGTTAATTCGAGATCGCGTCTCATCGTCGTCGCTATGGAACGTTCCCGAGCATCGTCCTCATCGTTGACGTCATTTGCGTGTTTGTCCTAGCGTCGTAGCGCGAAACAAGTGGACGAAATTGAATCTTTCTATATTTGTGCCAAACGTATCGTCGCTCCTCCTCAACAGTGTCGCAGTACGATGTGGTCGCGGCCAAACGATCGACCAACGAGTCCCCTAGCGGATGATTGTACGACAAAATCGCGGGGACGCGCTCGTTAGGTCGAGTGGATTTGAGCGCGACGTAAATTTGCTCCTCCACCTCGTGCAATGTCCTGTGCACGAAATAAAGGCGCACGCAATACGGACAATTTGCCCTCTCGATGAGCGTACTGACTGCATTCTGAAGCTTCACGCACTCTGAATGCAAATAGTACATGACGGTCGATGGCTAATTCGCGCACAATGCGCTCGAATAGCGTAACCAACTGCTATTTATTCGAAAAAATGGCCTCGCGAGCACGAGCGCGTTACGCTCATTCGACAGGGACCTTGTCGTTGCGGTTCATAGAGGCGTCTTTGTCGCTAGCGTGATCGCCACGATTGCCGGTGTCAATGTCGATACATTGCCCGGCCAACCAGTACTGATTGGTCAAATTGTCAAACACAAACTCGTAGTCGCGATCCTTGTAACGCGTGGCAAAATTCGATTTCAGTTCGGACCACTCGTCCGGATACATGGGGGGGACGCCATTTTCGGGCGTCCGTGATCCAGCAGCATCACCGTGTTGTCCGTGTTCACGACTTCGATGCCTTTGGGATACACGTTGCGCAAGTCGTTACGCACATCGTCTCTGGCGACGAAATCGTGTCGCAGCGTTCTCTTGCGACAATCCCACACCATGTGAAAGGTGCCCACACCGACAGATCGATCCATGTGATACGGCACTTCGGCGTGCAGTACGAAATCAGCGGCGCGCGCTTTCGTGATTTTCTGCCAGGTATTGACGGTGTGCTGCCGATAATCGCACAACACGCCACTCGTCCATCCAAAATCGCCCGTAGGCCGGCCCGCCGGGCGGACTGTCCTGTGTCGCGCGATCTCCGTAAATCAGGTGCGGACAATTGTAAAAATGACGCAACATGCCAATGTGTCCGTACGCGAACACAAAGCCCGATCGCAAAACTTGCGTATTGCGCCTAGGACCGCACAGAAAAGAGGTGGTGGTGCGCGTCGGAATTCGACACCGAGCCGTTACCTCGGTGCTCTTGGTCGAGTCGGTGTAACGCTGATGAATGAAACCGATCTCGGGAAACGTGGCGGTGTACGTTTCGCCTTTGAAAAACACGCGTCGACACTGCACCCAGTACTGAGCCATGTCGTCGTTGGTCTTGTCGGATTCGTAATACGCGATCCAGGGTACCTGACCGCGCATCGAGAACGAGTAGTCGGGATCGTACATGCGCATAAACAAGTACGTTGGAATTACTTGTACGCCGTATGTGCTATCGGGCACGGTAAATTGCGTGATGCGTTTGTCGCGCGAATGAAATCCGATTCCGCCTTAACCGATGTTACGATGGCCCATGATCAATTGACACTGCGCCAATCGAGCAAGAAATTTCGTATCAGATTGTCTAGACCGACCAACGGCAGTGACGTTCGCGTCATTTCGGACAGATAGCCGTACGCCAGCATATTGGGTATGCGTGATGTACGTCGAATCGATGTACAATCCCTCGTCTTTGCGTCTCTCGACAACCGGAAACTTTATGTACTGAACCGCGTAACGGTAACTTTTGTTCAATGCGGCTTGCAACGAGTCGCCGCGAAAATAATGAGCTGCCATCCACGGGTAACGCCATGTAGACCGAATTGGCGTTATCGCGTTTCATGCCCAACGAATGCTGCGGATTGGCGATGATTTTGAGCGTGAGATCGCACGCGAACTCGCGATCCTTGACGTTCTGCGTGATCAACATAAAGTAGAACAACATGAGAGTGGACGAGATCGAAAACTCGTACCAATTCTTGCCCCATGTAAACACCCGATCGAATTTCCCGTCCATCGCTGCGGCGTAACGATACACGAAATCGTGCATAACTTCCACCAATTCGCGGTCGACGCGCTTTAGAATTTACGCTCAGATAATGACCGCGAGCTTCACGAGCCAGTTGCACATGTCACCGAGCGCCACATGATCCACGTTCCAATCTGGGTGCACGGTGGTACTGGCCGTCGGTAACACCGTGTAACGATCTATGTCACCGGGCTCAACGCTCACCACGGATACCATTTCGAGCGCTCGATCCATGTCGAAACGTTTCTCTTGCAACCTGACGGGGGCTCGACGATGCCGTAACGTCGTTGAATCTGTAATAATAATCGCACATGTCATAAAACAGCACATTGTCCGATTGTGCACTCCGATACCGCGGTCGAGCACCAACGCGACAATACAAACCGAACAACGCCACCGACGACGCCAGCACCATCAGCGCCAAGGAGATCATTGTGAGGCGCTTGTTTTTTTCTCGGGTGTACGAATCGACTCGACGATAAGAAAAAATGCAACACCTTTCACGAAGCAGATATTGCAAAAAGAAAATAATATCCCTTATCTGTTACAAGTTGTTGAACAATCTAGCTACCGTACATAGTACAGAGCAGGGTACTACGTACTGAAACCGTTACCGTGCATATGCACCGAATCGAACGGTAACGAGGCAAGGTGATCAAATCTCGACAGACCATTGTTCAAAAATTCATTTATTCCTTTTATTTTACGAGACATTTGTCACATTCGCAAATCAACGTTACTATTGTACATTTGTACAGTTGTTCAATTGCGCATTCACGTCTACAAGTCGAGCGTCTCCGAGTCGAACATGCGATATTTATTTCTTTTGCAACGAGCATAGAGACATTTTTCTACCCCTCGCAAATTAATGGTACGGAGTGCGTCTTGACGTATTCACATGAAAGGAGAACCGTTGACAAAACGGCGGTAAAATTAGAGTCGACAATACATCATAAGCTCGAACGAACTGTCGATTCACGGCTTGATCGTTCGCCCGCGCGCATAATCTAACGGATCGCTCAATTTTGCAGCTATTTCAGCATACTCAAAATGTCATCGACGAGCGACGACCGATCGTCGATTCGTCGCCATGACGCGATGTAATCCGCGCTCGATGTCATACAAATGTTAAAGTCACTCGTCCCAAACAGACGAACTGGCGAATCCGCATCGTGTTCTCTGTCAGGCAAATGCGACATCGGACCGATCATTTCTCGTACGATGACTCGTTTCACGTGCGCTGTGTCAAAGGTACGAACAAAGTTCGTACGCAACATCGCAAAATACGCCAACGACGGGTGCTCGCAGCCAACTCGGTATCGCTTGGTTGACCAAACGATCAATAGTACAATCGAACAGGGATAATTTTGGTTGATGCTGATGGATATCTTCGCGTCGGTGCTGTTGAACGGATCCTCGTCGTCGTAGTTCGCAGCTTCGAACGAAGTGTTCGTGTACTCCGAGAGACCATCATCGTCGATATCGCGACTATTGCGCGATACGAGTTTGCGAAACCACAGCGGTCCCCTGGACGACAATGAGCCGCCGGCGCGATCGTCGCGATGCGCGTTGACAATTTTTATCGATATGGTGAAACACTCGCACAACATGGGCATGAATTCGAGCTAGCCAATATACCATATCGCGCCATTGTTCGCAATGTGGCATATAATAAGGAAACCGATTCTCATTCTCGTTTTCACATATATGAACCAAAGCTCTGATTACAAATCGAGTCAATTCCAACTCGTCTCTTCTTTCGTCGTCGTAGAGCGATTATCATAGTCGTCGTCGTTATGATCATCATTGTAAAACGTGACGGATGGACAAAATATAATATTGCGATACTTGCTCCATGGATATTTGCGTTGTTTTTCAATTGCGTTACAATAGAATGTTGCGGAAGCTGAACAATCCATTAGCGCATCGCCAATTTGACGCGGATGATTGAACGACATGATCACCGGAGCGGTCTCGCAGGAACGAGCAGCCTCGAGCACGATATCGATCTGTCGCGCTACTTCGGGCAACGTATTGCGCACAAAGTAACGTCGTACGCAATACGGACAATTTGGTTCCATTATTGGTACGATTGCACCGTGAACGATGATGGAGCAACGTGCTCGAGATTCACGAATCGCGCTATTTATTCTGCATTGGAGCGAGCGAATAATCGTTGCGCCTGCGCCGCCGTCATTTTGTTTGATCGACCAATGAACGACGTTTAACACGCTCCCACTTTTGTACAAAAAAGTCCGGTATGGAAGGGGTAAAATGTATATAACGAGGCGTTCCGTCGCGCGGCCGGTACTATTGTACAGTACGTAATACGGAGCAGTCAAAGGTACAATAGGACCAGGAGAGCTACTGCTCCGTACTACGTACAGGGGAACGTTACTATTGTACAATCGTTCAGTTGTACGTATGTGCAGCTGCGCGCTAGCGTTTCGGAGTCGAACGAGTCGAGCGAGTCGAGCGAATCGAGCGAGTCGAACAAGTCAAGCGCGCTGTTTTTTTAACGTCAGACTGCGATGACGTCACCAGTTTCGAAATTGAGCGATTCGAGTGAAAGATTCGCCAGCGAGACGTTTCAATGCGGTCGCAGGCGATCCACCACGTTTACGTATTGATTGTACTCGCGCGAGAACGAATATTCCATACCACGACAGGTCAATCGTTCCGGCATCTCGAGCATATTGTCCCGCGAAATGACGTACGCGTGTCGATTGGCATCTTCGCGGAGAGCGCATAGTAGATGCAACCATTTTCCAGAAAACTCGAATATCGCATCACTCTTGCGATTCGTTGAGAAACGCGTCCAATTGCATAGGATTGCACAGTAGACGAGTGTGCAACGCTTGATCGTCAAAATCAGCGTAAGCATAGACGGAAGCGCGATGCCCGCGGAGACTCGGCGCACGGTACCTTTGTCGAACGCGGCTGTGTGAAAAGTAGCCGTGCGGTCGGTACGATTATCGATCGTCACGTGCAGAAACGCACGATTGTGATTTCGTTCGAGCATCACCATTCCTCGATCAACAGACCGCGGAACATTTCGTAACGCTGTACCAACAAACCTACCGATTTGGTGGCCATAACAGTGCCGCTAGCGCGCAACGGATACAGCGTCATGAGGTCGCCACCCTCGAGACGCGATCGACAATTGTTCAACACCCATTCCTCGGTCTCGTTGTCCAGTACGATGCAACCGGGCTGATAAACAACTTTGGACTCGCGCTTCGACAACTCGTGATCA
>NW_020230487.1:0-20680 GCF_003227715.2 Harpegnathos saltator
ATATCAGCCTGAATGTCATCGCTGAATGTCATGATTCACAATATCATGCTCTATTCAAATGAATTCTTCCATGAAATTATTTCATCAGCTCTATAGTTAGTATATATTTTCTTTAAGAAGAATGTATCATCAGTGTACAATTGCTGTTGAGAATATAATATTAACATGAGCATGAAGCTTCTTTAAAGCTCTATAAACTGTTCTCAGTTAGGATTGTTATTTGAATCCACCACAACGTCTTATATAAGAAAAAAATGTCTCTAAGTAGTCTTGAGACAGTTTATATGTTAGCAGAAATGTCATATACTGTTTTGCAAACAATACTTCAGCCAAGAGATCACGCTCTTTAAACATATTATTATCCCTAGAAAACCTGTTTTATTTCTAGTTTGAATTATAGGTTTGTATCCAGTTTTAATCCTGCAATATATGCAATAAAACTTTCCACTTTTATTTTTATGTCCTGAAATTGTATTAGGTAAATCGGAAAGTTCCGTCCGTTTAGCGACAAGTAGCTATAGCTAGAATTCGTTAATCTCTAATGTCTAAACGAAGCTTAATAGTTTGTTTTGACATCTGTCAATAACATTCAGTACATAAAAGTATACGTTTGCAACAATAACATTGTTTTTCACTGCATAGAAAATGTCGAAATTTGAGCCAAATAAGCGTCATTTGCGCGAAGTGTTAATCTTTTGCTTCAATTGGAAGAAAACTGCAGCTGAAGCTCATCGAATGCTTGTAGAAGTTTATGGTGATAATGCTCCTTCCGATAAAACATGCAGAGAATGGTTTCGACGCTTTAAAATTGGTGATTTTGACGTAGAGGACAAAGAGCGTTCTGAACGGCCAAGAGTATTCGAAGACGAAGAATTGCAGGCATTGGTAGACGAAGACCCATGTCAAATGCAAAAGCAACTTGCAGAAGCATTAAATTGTTCTTAATCTGTCATTTCCGATCGTTTGAAAGCCTTAGGAAAGGTTTACAAGGAAGGAAAATGGGTCCCATATGAACTGAAGCCAAGAGACATTGAAAGGTGAAAAACCATCTGCGAAATTCTGCTCTAGGCAACAAAGAAAGAGGTTTTTACATCGTATCATCACTAGGGATGAAAAATGGATTTATTTTGACAATCCCAAACGTCGAAAAATTATTTGCAATCTTGGCCAACCCTCAACATCGACGTCAAAACGGAATATCCACGAAAAGAAAGCAATGCTCTGTATTTGGTGGGATCAGAAGGGTGTGCTGTACTATAAGCTGTTGAAAAGTGGTCAAACAGTCACAGGGGATCTCTACAGAGAACAAATGATCGTTTGAGCCGAGCATTGCACGAAAAACGACGAAAATATAAAACGAGACAGCATAAAGTGACTTTACTTCATGACAACGCTCGGCCCACGTCACAAAATCTGTCAAGAAAACGTTAGAAGCACTTCGATGGGAAATGTTACCCCATGCGGCTTATTTACCAGACTGTGCCCCTTCCGACTACCACTTGTTTCGGTCGATGGCACACGCACTCGCTGAAGAATGCTTCAATTCTTATGAAAATGTCGAAAAATGGGTCTCTGACTGGATAGCCTCCAAAGATGAATCATTCTTTCGCCACGGAATTCGCTTGCTAACTGAAAAATGGGAAAAAGTCATCGCTAACGATGGACAATACTTTGATTGATGTACATTTTCATTTTGTTTCTTAAATAAAGCCATACATTTTGCAAGAAAACGGACGGAACTTTCCGATTGACCTAATACAGAGCTCGGCAAAGTTTTCAACCAGAGAGAAGAATGAAAGCGGCCACCGGCCGTATTTCGGGGGTACGGCTAGGCGCATTTTAGATACGCCATCTGACCAAAATGCGCCTAAACTACGTCCGCTAGGCGCACTTTCGCGGTGATAAAAGTAAAATGCGCCTAGGTTCGTGTCCGTACTACTTCCATGCAATGGATAGTAGGTTAGAAAAAGACAGACGACAGACAATCGTTCCGTCTTTGTCTCACTACTGAGCGGCGCGCGGCAGTAAACACGAGGCGAGGTAGCGGCGATCTTATCTTTCATCTTTCACATACTGCGTTTCGCGTAATTAAAAAAGGAAATGATTTGGAAACTTCGGAAATTGACAATGAATAAATATAAAATTTGTGAAATTTTCTTTTTTACAATATATATATATTTTTTAATATTTATACATATGTGTGTGTTAGTGTAGAAAAATGTTGATACCAAATGTATATCTGCCTCTTCCCCTTCTTTCACCTCTGCCTCTTCCTCTCCATTCACCTCTGCCTCTTCCCCTTCTACCATCTCTACCTCTTCCTCTGTCTTCGCCGCTGCTTCTGCCTCTTCCTCTTCCTCTGCCTCTTCCTCTCCCTCTCCCTCTTCCTCTTCCTACTGCAGCCACGACAGCTGCTTTAATAATATTTTGCAGTGTTTTAGGCTATAACAATAAGTTAATTTTAAAATATGAGACAAAGCGTTAAATAACAACTTACAATTTAATATAATATATTATAATTTAATATAATATATAGATCAGCATAGACATATACAGATTTTCATACTTACAGTTAATATAATTGGCTCGGTCGCCGTCGTGGCCGTCATAGCCGTTGTGGCCGACGTAGCCGTCGTGGCCGTCGTGGCCGTCGTGGCCATTGCAGCCCCCGCAGACGCCGCCGTCGTGGACGTCGTCATCACCGCGTTCAGCTCGTTCTGGAAAAATTCATAAAACATATTTGTTGCATATAATATATATATATATATATAATTAATATTTAACGATTAAATATATACTCACAGAATCATTCGCCGACATCTCTCGTTGCAGTGCCAGACACCGACTAATTAGAAAACGTGCGCGTACGCTAGGCGCATAGTGCCGATTTTTTACGATCGCGCGTACAAGCGCGCGTTCTATAAAACAGATTGTACTGCAGCACGGTACAGACAACGACAATGACGTTTAAAATGCCTTTACTCGTAATTATATATAAAATATAGGTTTGAATTTATATATAATTATAATAATATGTAAAATATATGTTAACAACTATTATTTTGCAACTTTTTAGACACGATTTTGTTGTGAATTCTGCTTTACAACAATCTCGGGTTGAATCGCGGACCAATACTTTTCAGTATATGTATTCATTATAATACAGGGAATAGAACGTGAAAATCTTGCCTTTGAATCCGAAAACAATTAGCAGAAGAAGTGAATCTTTTTCAATGCGAGAGTTCGCATTAACTTGAATTCTATCTACTGCGATTGAATGCAAGGAATGTCTTAAGCTAAGTGAATTCTTTTTTAAACGAAAGTTCGTATTTGTTTTAATTTTACCACTCTGAAAGGAAATTCGAATACTTTTCAATGCGTAAGGGCGAAATAAAATATACTTTACTGTTTGGCAATACCATTTTGTAGACAAATGTTTTTAGTCTAATTAATAATTACAAAGAACAAATGATTCTTTATGATAAGAAAGTAAAAATTCATAAACATTTTATGCCAAAGCATTTACCACTACTATCTCGCATTCAGCGTGATGAAGTTTAATGCGAATCAATACTTTTCAATATTTCTGTTCGGATCAGAAAGCAGAAATTAGAAGTATTAAAAAATATCAATACTTGTTAATTCTTCTCAATCCAACATTTTTTGCAGAGCATTAAACGACAATACATTTACGTCAACCATATAGATTCCACGTGGATACAATATACCTGTTCTTATCGGATAAACGTTCAATAAACAGTCGAATAAAACTCATTATAAATATGAAAACACCTTACATAAACATATATAACAGTATGTCTCACCTTATTCTGGTTGTTTAGTAAAACAATCCTGCATAAAATGTCGGATCGAAAAGAATTAAAAAATATTTATATTTTTTCAATATTTAATTTTGTTTTCTGGCCCCAGCGAAGGAATTAAAAACTTTTGGTTTATATTAAATTTCATTGCACTGAATATGAGACGATAGTGGTGAATGTTTTCATTCAAAATGTTGACAAATTTTAATTTTCTTATATTATAAGGAATCGTTTCTAATTATTAATTAAACTAATAAATATTTGTCTATAAAATTGTGTTGTCAAACAGTGAAGTATATTTAATTTTACATTAAAAAATATCTGAATCTCTTTTCAAAGTGGCAAAATTTTAACGAATACGAACTTTCGCATTAAAAAGAATCCACTTAAATCAAAACGTCCCTCGCATTCAATCGCAATAGATAGAATTCAAATAAATGCGAAAAATGCATTAAAAAAAAAATTTACTTCTGTTACTTGTTTTTGGATGCAGAGGCATACAAGATTTTCACGTTCTATTCCCCGTATCACACTGAAAAATATTGACCCCCGATCCAATCCAAGATTATTACAAAGCAGAATTCATGACAAAATTTCGTAAATACGAAACAATACTTTTGAAATAAGACTTTTTATGCAGTGAAGTAATGTGGGATATTATGACTTGATCAATAAAGTGATATAATTCCTTTTTTTGGACCATTGAGTCACGCTACACGACGAGTATCCGCCGTATCGAAAAGGTTAAAATATTATAGCACGTTCATTATGAATTATTATTCGATACAAGCTATAATGATTTCCGAAGCACATCAGCGTTAATAAACCGAGTGCTGTTTGCAAATATTTTTCAAGACAGTTGCGTCAATAGATGCGTTCAATAGAAGAAGTTGTTTTACAACTATTGTAAAATTCGTGAATCTATTATAATTAGTAGATGCTCTCTGATTCAGCCAAGATTAAGGGATCGTCTACAATAGAGGTCGTAAAATCATTAAGCTGTAATTCAAAAGACTATTGGCCTATACACAGTTCATTATTTTCCATGCGGTTCAGAAAAAAACGATTGTAATTTTTCAAATCACAATCAATTCTCAATTTGTCAATTTCTTAGGATCTACGACTTTACGACTTTACGACTTCTATTGTAAACATAGCCTGAGAACTTCAATCGGATTCACGAATTTTACTACAGTTGCAAAGCAGTTTTCTCTTAACATAACCAATGGCTTTTACGCACTTGTATCTGTACGTATGATACGAAACGTTCCCCGCTCGAGTAGGCGGAGCCTTTTTTAAAGCCCGTCAATATTCGACTGATCGCTTCATGCTCGATACCGAGGTGATGTTAAATTATCTGTGCGTAAAGAATGAAAGGTCTAAACTACTGATGATTAACGATCTGTTTTCTTCTGAATGATTAAAAAGACATTTTTAGAAAGATACGTTTATAGAAAGGGGAGAGAAAAAGAGAGAGAGAGAGAGAGCAAATATTTATTTATTTATTTATTCTTTGCAATTTTATTCAAAAAGAATAAGTAAAAAACATAAAGTGCATTGTTATAAATATTTCAGTTATGTTTATACAAAGTTAACAAGTCATTTTTACTCTATTTGTACTTATAGTGTTAAAGAATGATATTTACGTACACGACACATACATTAACGAAATTATGCTATTATCTGCTTATTATTACGAGGGCAGTTTGATAAGTCAGTGACTTTTTGAATTTTCCGCGCAGTAACTTTAAATGCAGCACTGCTCCCGTCAACTGCCATCTATTAATAGACTACTGTACAAGTTTGGGCAAGCTGCGCCATTTAGTTAGTGTTTGACAGCCATTGAAAGCAGACAACCTCGTGAATTTTAACGAAAATGGAAAAAAGTGAATTTCGTGTGCTGATTAAGCATTATTTTTTGCGTAAAAAAACCATCACCGAAACCAAGGCAAAGCTTGATAAATACTATGGGGACTCTGCACCATCAATTTCAATGGTTAAGAAGTGGTTTACTGAGTTCCGTTGTGGTCGTACCAGCACAAGTGACGCCGAACGTTCAGGTCGCCCAAAAGAGGTCGTCACGCCAGAAATCGTCGATAAAATCCATGGAATGATATTGGATGATCGGAGAATGAAAGTGCGTGAAGTGGCTGAGGCTGTAGGCATCTCAAATGAGCGGGTACATCACATTTTACATGAATATTTGGACATGAAAAAGCTATCCGCGCGATGGGTGCCGCGATTGCTCACACTCGACCATAAGCGCAACCGTGTGACCATTTCAAAGGAGTGTTTGGCGATGTTCAGCCGTAATCCGAACGAGTTTTTGCGCCGTTTCGTTACCGTAGACGAAACATGGATCCATCACACCACACCAGAGACCAAGGAACAATCAAGACAGTGGGTTTCTTCGGGTGAACGTGCACCAAAGAAGGCCAAGGTGGGTCTGTCGGCCAACAAGGTCATGGCCACAGTTTTTTGGGATGCACGCGATATCATTCACATCGATTACCTTGAAAAGGGTAAAACGATCACCGGCGAATATTATTCAGAGCTTTTGGACAGATTCGATATTGATTTAAAGCAAAAACGACCGCATTTGGCGAAGAAAAAAGTGCTGTTCCATCAGGACAATGCACGGGTGCACACGTGTGTAGTCACCATGGCAAAAATCCATAAATTGGGCTACAAACTGCTACCCCATGCAGCATATTCACCAGATTTAGCCCCCTGCGACTATTTCCTGTTTCCAAACCTGAAGAAATGGCTGGGCGGTAAGAGATTTGGGTCATCACTGAAACAAACGCCTATTTTGAGAGCCTTGAGAAAACCTATTATTTGGAAGGAATAAAAAAATTGGAAAAACGGTGGACTAAATGTATCGAGCTAAAAGGAGACTACGTTGAGAAATAAAACGCTTATTTGCCGAAAAAAATATCTTTTATTAAAAAAGTCTGACTTATCAAACTACCCTCGTATATAGCATGTTATGCACTAACTTTACAGTTTAAAACGATGTCTAATAAATTACAAGGAAATTAATATATATTTTATTCGGAAAAGCATGTACTGAACTTTGTACAGCAACGAGAAACGCTAACAACGAGAAGCGCTAACAAATTTACATAATAAGAAAACATAATAATCAAACGAATGTTTAATTTAATTTAGTGATATGTGCTGTGACGATGATATATACTCGACGCCGTTGATACTTTATTATTCCCAACATCAATAGAAATCGATAGTCATTATATATTTTTAATATTTTCTTGCCGGAAGCGTTTCTAGCTGTATCTTTCTTATGATTGTTCATTCATCGAAAAAGCGGGAACGCAGAAAAGCAGAAGTGGCATTTTCAGAGCTTTACATTTCATATAGTTCAATAAAGAGGATTTTTCCTTTAATATATTTTTTTACGCAATTAATAAAAGAATGTTAGGATAGTTAAAAAGAATATTAAAAAAGATAAGTTTAAGGTTAACACACGTTATTTGTTATATTATTATTTTTTTATTTATTATTTTAATAAATAATTCAAACTTGAATTACCAAAGATGCGATAAATAAATGCAACTTATGACTTTGAAAAATCTTGAGTTTACAATACATTGCTAATCGGTTTAGACATAATGAAGTTGGAAGCTCACGAAATTGGCAAAATTGAAAGTCATTACCGAGCAACTTTTGCAATAATAATATTATTAAAAATATAATAAAGAACACTTAATAATAATAATAATAATAATAGTATTGAAAGCAGAATCTCGATCTACAGATTCACATCGCGAGCGATCATCTCGACATTATCGAGTAGCCTGAAAACGAAAGTCAATGTAAACAGTTTTTGTTGCTCGACTCAATAATAGGCGGTATCGACGATTCCTTCTGGATTCCTTCTGAAATCGTCGATGAGGAATCTGAAGGACTGATCGAGAATTGTCTTGACGGTTATATAAGTCACCTTGCGAAAGAAAGTGTGCGCTCTTCTTACTGCTCTTCTTATGAGACTTCTTGCGACTTCTTGCGGGTCGCTTACAATTTCCGCGTAGAACTGGAGCTCGCGAATAACGTCAGTGTACGGCTTTGTAAAAGAACGATTAAATACAAATTTTCAACTTCTCACTCTGAGTACGCGTCGATATACCTCTTCGCTCTTTCCGATATTCCACTACAATATATAATAAAATTACTGAATAAGTCTGTCAGTAGTAATGACTTATAATTTTGACAATGTAGTTAACTCAACTTCATTGTATCTAAATCGTTTTGCAATTCACTGTATGTATATCAGATTCACTTTTCAATATTTAGTGAAAATTCTCATTTGATGATTCAGAATCTCAATAATTCAGAATGATTCAGAATGATTCAGAAAAATCATTCTATATGAGTGGAAAGTTATTAAAAATTATTGCACATAACTGAAAAAAGTTTGAGTGACTCGGTGATGACTTATTTTATTTTTTTTATTTTTTTATTATATTTCACTCAAAGAAATTTTGTGAACGGCGTATCGAAAGGATAAAAGTTGCAGCATATAATAACTCGAAAAATAACTCGTTCATCGACGTCGAAACAATGTCGAATCGCCATCGAAACCGTCAAGTCGACGTCCATTCGATATTGTTTCGATGTCGATCGATGACTTATTTCTCGCTGAGATTAAATGCATTACGTATTCTCTATGTTTTGCGACGATTTCTCGCGTCAATTACCGTCGGCTTTCTGACCCAGCTCGAAAGCTAATGTTTGAACGTTGGGCGCCAGGTACGGCAATCCTGTATAATTCGCGAAATGGGTCGCCAACGCTAAAATTTTCCGCTAATTTCCGAAAAAAAAGAAACCTTCCCGTGATCGATTGTCCACACGGGATCGGTTGCTCTTACATATTTTGAATCGGAGAAGGAATTATCCGAAGGGAGTCGAAGGATTTTGGGCAAAAGATCTGCACGCCAATTTTGAGAGAGCTAACAAGTTTTATTTTGCGCTGGCGGTAGTAATACAAGAGTACAGGAGAAACCGTAATACGAACAATCTCTTTGGTCTCGTTATATTCCTCTAATGTAATATTCGAAATTATTTGCTAAATGGAGACGATTTTCAAGGGCTATATTTATTTACTTCCTATTGCCGCTTCAATTCGTCCGGCGGGACTACCGACTGACACAGCGATGCTCACCTTGAGAGATCTTGACATCATAATAACTGTGAGATTTAATTAATAAAAAGTTTTTATCAAAAAAACTTTTCTATATATAATATTTTTATATGCTAACAATATATTTATATTATTAAAATTATAATGTATATGTAAAATTATAATGTAATTATAATGTAATTATTATGTAAAATTATAATGTATATTATTAAAATTATAATGTATCAATAGATTTCCACATCACCTAAGAGGTACTATTGCCGATACGTTTTTTTTTAAGTGGTATCCCCAATAGGCCTATTCCACTAAAGAAGCAATTAACTTTTAAACTTCATCCTACAATTAAATTTATATTAAATTTTTTAAAATATATTATATTATAAGATATTTTTAATATTAAAATATATAATATTATAAGATATTTTTAATATTAAAATATATAATATTATAATATATTTTATATTATATTTGTTACTGTATTTATAAAATCAATATTCAAAGAAAATGTTCAGTATTCAAAGAAAAATGTTTAATAAATGAAATTTTATTCTCGTTGACACATTCATAAATATAACGCAAAGATCGCAATCACAGTTGAAACAATTGCATAAATCTAAGACTAGCAAATGTTATCACGGAGAAATCTACAGGTAGACCTCCTTAAAAAATTGTAAGTATATATTGACGTTCCTTTTCTTCACCTTTTTAATATCGAGACGTCTTATTGTTTGTACTATTGTACTACGTACTAATTAACGAAAATCATTGTTATATTTTAGTGTTATGTGTCTTATGTGTAACGGCATTCGTTTGTATCCTGTTTTATAATTATGTTGAATACCGTGTGTCAACGTTTAATGCGATTCACTTGTATGCATTTCCTTATAATTTTTCATCATCATTAGTATCTTTTAGGATGTCATTGGTAATAAGAAATTATATATGATTTCTCAATTGCATAGCATGATTGCATTAAAACCTTTTTTTTCCGTGATACATTTGCTAGTCTATGTGATTCATGCAATTATTTCAACTGTGAGTGCGATCTTGTATTACATTGAGAAAACATATTTCTTTTTCTCTTTACTAAAAAGTAATACTTATAGTAGATACATGATTTGCATACTTGTAACACTCTATACATGTATAGAGGTACATTTTAAATGCAACCATGATACCATGTTGTAATATTACTTCGCACAATGACGGATATATAAGACACAAATAATAACAAAATAAAGAAAGAAAATCGTACATTCCCTAGTTTTCGTAATTATGAATACGTTCGCGAAATTTGAACATTTGTGCTTCTTTTGTACAATTTTATACGTTCTATGTTACTTATTTTCTTTATTTTATTAAAACGTATTTTATTTTATTTGATATGTTTGTCCTTTATAAGTTTTCCTTCATAAATCTTTTTATTTATTCGATAAATTTTTTAATTTTCTATTGAATACATTATTTGCTTTTATACTACCGTTATTATATCGTGTGCGGGAATATATCTTAACAGTCATTAAAAATTTTAATGCCTGCATACGATGATTGTAACACTTTTTATGAATGTCAAACCATTCAGCATGCATTTTATTAGTGGCATGTATACCTTCATTTATCATCTTTTCAAGAAGTTGTGTGGATGCCCAGTGATGTTGCCACGAACGATTAAAAGCCATTAACTGTGTTTTAATGATATTTATAAAAAGATTTGTTGGTCGAACTAATTTCGTGACCATCGGCGCATCTTCGTCCGCATTAGGATATTCCCGATATTCGATATATTTTTCATTAGCTGTTACGTCTTTTATTGGTGTTTTTAACATTATTTGACGACAATAGTTACAATCATTTTTTTCAATACATCGTCGTGCTACATATCCTGCAAAGAATGTAATAGCATTTTCATCATAATTACTTATTATATTCATATTTTCAATGTCTACATCATCGTATTTCTCTACAATTTCTGCATGTTTATCGAACAATTCTGTTTCTGAATCAACATCATTATCAACAACAACAGCGTCAGTATTATTAACACTTATGCAATATTCAATCGTTTTCATGAGATGATTCGGCTGATTAATAAGAGCCTCACTTTCAGAACATTGAACGTTGCCCTTATCGCTTGCCAGAATGTAACCCATAGAAAGAATAACAGACAGTCGTACCATTCTTGCGGTTGGATTAGGATTAAATCTTCCGCATTGTCGAAGTTTTGAAAACAAATGTTTCACTGAATCTTGATTACATAAACCTGTTGCAAGTTCAAACTTATCATATTTACGTGAAAGTATCTTATACAAAGTAAGAATAGCTTGTGTTGTAATCACGAAACCTTTGAAGCATGGAACTTGAAATACTTTATTCGGAAATTTTGACCATCCTGAACACCACTGCACAAAATTAGTCAAAAGTATTTCAATATCAGGATTTTTTTGGGATAATGGCCGTTTTCCACCAAATTTAACTTTAATATAAGAATTGCAAGCATCTATTACGTTATTCATATATTCAGCAAAATCAGCCGTAGCTTTCCATGTATTAGAATCTAATTCTTTTTCGTCACCGGCTATTTTAATTGCAGCTGCGAATTTATTACTAAATAATTGAAACGCTCTTTTCACGTTCATTGCTTCAAAACTATTTGGACGAATGTGTGCCTCTGTTATATGGGATAATAAATTTGAGCCTCCTTTTGTAGCATTATCGATACACCACGTCTTAATAAAATCTGAATATGATGCAATTATTTCCCCGTTGCAATATATCTTATCATGTGTTCTAAGGAAACTAGCTAATCTTTTAACTAAGTGCGGGAAGTCGAAGGAAGCATAATAGTTTTTATTTTTATATATAAAAAATGGTGTTTGTACTTCAACACCGAGTTGACTAAACGCAGCTTGATTGTGTACACCTTGATCACATGTCACGAGTTGCACATCAGCACCTGTTTCATTTAATTTGTCTAAACATATCTTCACTAATTCAACTATTTCCTTTGATTTTAAAGCATTTCAACAAGGAAATACGCTAAAGGTTGTCGCCACGGATGATGTGCATTCAAACTATCAAGGCAAAGCACAAATACGCACTTAGCTCTTTCGTTTCTTCTACCTAGAGGTCCTAGATCGACAAGACCTTCTATTTCATCTAATTTTAAAGAATATTCCTCATAACTTTTTATATACATTTCATCCCATTTTAAGGCACACACTCGTTCCTTCTGAGGTATTTGCGATATTTTTTCTTTTAATTTTTTAAATAAAAAATCGCAAAATCCCGGTTTTATATCATACTTTCTAACCATCTTCTAACTATCTTCTAACCATCTTCTAACTGTTCGCTGTCCGGGAAAATTGCAACCTGCTTTCTTTAAGCGACAAAATGCTGACGCTGAATAATAAATAATTGCTTAGAAAGCATTTTTTCTTCCTCTTGTAACGGCCGAACTCCGCGGTTCGGTCGTCGCTACGGCGTTTCGCGCGGATAATGCTCGTCGGAGTCCGGGTTCGAGGAGGAGTAAAGCAGCGAGACACTTGAAAATGGCAATAGAAATAACTTAGCTTTATTCTACGCTTACTGAGATACAAGAGTTCGGTCCCGAAGGCGTTGTCGCGGGCCGCGTCTATTAGGCGCGTCGGTACGGTACGGTGCGGTACGGTGAGCGGTACAAGCGCGCGTACGGACGGATAGGCCGCGCGGAAGGCGGGGCCTATTACGCGACGCGTGTAGACGGTAACGACGGTAACGGCGCGGTGATCGGTCTCGCTTCGCGACGCTGGGCGTCTCGGACAATTATCGCCCAATACTCGTCTCGCAATCGCTCGCGTATAGATGGTCACCGGACCGGAGATTTCGACTCTCGGACGAACGCACGCACGCAAGTCGCGGAATACGCGAAGTGATTTCGTCCGTCGGGGCCGAGGACTCTCGACAGAGAAGGCGTACGCACCTTCCCTTTTCCCTACGTTCGCGGAGGAAAGCGACCAAGTGCTGCGGACACTCAGTGGAGACGGCGGACACACCGTCCCGGGTTCTTGGTCGCTAGACGGATCGCCTAAAGGCTGAGTACGCTCAGCGGAGTTCGCCGACGGACGAACCCCTGACTCAAGGCGGCGGGTAAAGGCGAGAGACTGTCGAGTACGCTCGACTGAGCACGCGCACGCACGAGCCCAGGAAGACGGGAGACGGCCAAGTATCGAGTACGCTCGATCGAGACTGCGGACGCACAATCCCGTTTGCTTAGTCGCCGGTCGGGTAGTCGGAATACGGAAAGCAGAGCGAAACGGTCCGGATATTCTCTCTTTCGGCATACAAGCGTCTAGATCGAATCGGCGGTACGGATCGGTCTGGTGTCTAGAAGCTCGATCGCCGCCGTTTTATAGTTGATCGCGCTACAATTGATACGGCGGCGATCGAGCGGCGCGCCTATCGGCGCGAGGCACGGCGACGGCGCGTGATCGGCCGCGCGGCGCCGCGGCGCGCGATAGCGGCGGCGCGAGATAGCGCGGCGCGATCGTTTCGATAGCTTAAGGTGGCGCAAAGCGCCGTTCTTCGGCCCGACAGGTGGTCGGTCGGGCCGGTAGTAACGAGGTGCATCTGCGCCTCGTTACACTCTGTATATTGTGTGCGCGGAATATGCAGTTGCAAATGTATCATACTTTTTGCAACAGGATTAAGTTTTTGTTTATTTATCAAATTCTTTAATATTTGTTTTTCCGACTTTTGACTTTTACATTTCTCACGCGCTTGTGTCATATATCGCAACTGATAATTTAAACGTTTAATTTTTTTCGTAAATTAAGATTTTCTATTCTTAAAGCCTTGATAATTAAATCTGGATTGTTATCTGGATTTTCTTTACTTTGCATGCATTTTTCCTTACGTTTCACATTCTCACGTGTGTGTGGTTCTGGTTCCAAATGCATCCATTCCATGACATCTTCCTCTTCTGCAGTAATGTCGAAAAGTACAGTTCCAGATCCATATGTTCGTACTGCAGACTGTTGAAGTTCTTCTTTTCTAATATAATATTTTGGTGATTGGGTAAAGATAATTCTACAACGTCCCTTTGTACCTCTCTTATTTCTATATTATCTTTATGTGCAGAAGAGGCATCTTTGTCGTACGGAATTGGTACGGCATCTCTACGCAATTTTATTTTTTGTGGGTTTTTAAAGGACGTCACAACAAAATGATCTTCGCACAATCCCGCAGCTCGAAGGGTATTCGGAGACCATGTCTCCAACTTAGTATTTCCTGTAACAAAAAATAAAAAAACAAGCGATTACGCGTTTATTTCTGACTTCCGTAGCAAGAGATTTGTATATGTATTCCAATAGAATAATTGTGTATTATACAGTAAGCATCATGAAATGAAGAATTTTATGATGGTTGCACTAAGATATTTGGCATCAAGTCATGGTTTCGTCTGAATATAATTTGAAAATAATATTTGTTCTAAATATCATATTACACATTTCCAATTTAGGATTTTTTGTTTTTCTTTGGATATCATTATATCAATTATTTTTATATTTAATAATTAATAATAAAGCATTTAATATTTAATAATGAAATCATAACTGTCAGTTTTTCATACTACAAAGCAACAATCACATTTTTCAATATTTAGAGCATTTTCAGACAAAAAAATTGCAATTGGGAAATTATGAAATAACTTTAATAAAATAAGAAAAAGAATTATAGGTGAATGTTATATAAATATTTCAATAATCTTTGTATTTATTAACGTTTTATTACATTATTTTTAAAAACCAACTTAATTTTTTACTGAAAAATTATAAGCACTGTACAGGGTGTCCCGAAATTAAATGTCAAAACTTCAAAAGCGTGTAGAGGATCGATAAAGTAAGAAAAAAGTCCTTTACAGATTTGCTCGTTTTAACTTCCTTGTGAAGAAAATCACAAAAAAACAAAAAAAGTGTTTATTTAATATTTACACTTATTTTTTTATTAATTTGTTTACACTTATTTATTGCTTTACTTAATAAATAGATTGTTCAAAATGTTGACCTTTTGCAGCAATGCAAACATTGCATCTATTACTGACAGCTTGTATTGCAGCCAAACACTAATCTTATGATATTTGATGCACAGCAGCCACGATTCGATTTCTTAGCTTTGCCCCCCACACAAAGAAATCCATAGATGTTAGATCGAGTAATTGTGATGGCCAAGATATAAAACCTCAACGTTCAATCCATTGTCAAAAAATCTAAAATAAGTTTTATCTGAAATAAAATTTCAGTGAAATCTTACTTCCACTGATGAGAAATAATAAAATATAAATGGAACAAAAGAAAGAGATTTGTGTGCAGTGACACAGTCAGTATTTGCAAACTGCATCAATAACATGAACAATCGTTGTTATTCACTGATTCTTTTAGCGAAATTTTTTGCAGTGCTATATTTAGAGCAAAAGCTTCTATTACAACTATAATGTTTCAATAAAGAATGCACTGATTATATTTTAAAGAGTATCGCGCGGATTGTGAGAATTTTGTGGTACTGAGATTTAGAATGCAACGTTGTTAAAATAATATGTAATATTAGAATGATAATAAGCCGAACAGTTGCAATTACAAGGTATCAAACTTTTTTACCATTTCAAAATTGAAATAGCAAAAAACGGTGAAATATTCCTTTTACTGATACAATAAAAACATTTTTACTGATTCACTTTAAGAGAATACATATACGAATCTGCCTTTCTTTAAAAAAAAGGACGTTAATATATGAAACAGTAAGATCCCTGCGAGGAATGATTCGTCGATCGACATCGAAAGCCACATAACACAAGATCTCCAAGGAATATGCTAGAGACTTTACGAAGTTTGGAAGACGTTTGGAAGTCTTCAGATTTCTTTCGGACGTTCTTAGGACGTAAAACATCCTCTAGACGTCTTTCGGACGTTCTTGTGATCGCGTGCTGTCTAGGAACGACGTCAGTTAGATGGTTGCTCGTATCAATTATCAATGATATATGGCCTTTCATTACATTCTCTAAGTTTCAATTGTTAATTTAACGATTCCTTTCACAAGTCAAATATTAACATGCTGATTTGAAACATAATGCGAAAAGCTCGAAAATAAATGCGAAACAGAGAAGAGATTAACAATGAATGATTATTATTTAATATGCAACTTACAGTTAAATGGACGTCAATTCGACAAGTCATTCTTCGCTGAGATAAAGATCTACCTGTATTGTATATCCATTGATGATATCTTGCGTCGTTTTGCATGGGAAACCTGAATAGGCGCTTTCCATTACATTTCCCATTACTGCAATTTTTGTACACACAGGTATTTGAATAGCGAACTGCACGGAACTGATTTGACATTGTATATTAATTTAGAATATATACAGTGTTATACACTGTATGAAAAAAAATATGAAAAAAAAAGAAATCACAACACGTGACAAGAAAAAGAAAAAAAAGAAGAAGAATAGACGCGATTCAACACACGCGTAAGCACACCGATGTTTATATATAATCGCGTTAAGGAAAAGAAATATGAAAAAAATAAGTGTTGTGAAATCTCGTTGACTCGCTAAGATAAGAAACACTGAAAATCCGCACAAGAACGAGAATCGTTAGAATACGGATTACGAAGTGCAGTCGTAAAGCTCGCCGCGAGTACTGATGACTGTCGCCGATAGATTGCCACGCCGCTCGTGTCAGAATACCTCTCCGAGGGGAGAGAACGTTGAGCGTTGCGCTTCTGTTGTTTCAAAGCCAGCAGATAATCACGATTGAACACTCGTAAAGTCAACCGAATTTTAACCATCTCGTAGAAACAAGTGCTTCAACTCATCAATATAAATGTAGAGGAAAGTAACCGAAACAGCCAAAAACCTCCTACAGAAAGGAAGAGATTTGAGCAGAAATTCATATTCAGTAGCTTCGAGACATTAAGTCAATTAGACATTCCATGTTAATGTAAGTTGCATATTAAATAATAATCATTCAGTGTTAATCTCTTCTCTGCTTCGTATTTATTTTCGAGCTTTTTGCATTATGTTTCAAATCAGCATGTTAATCTTTGACTTGTGAAAGGAATTGTTCAATTAACAATTGAAACTTAGAGAATGTAATGAAAGGCCATATATCATTGATAATTGATATGAGCAATTTCAATCGGTTCAATCGAAGAGCGTTCCATTGTGTAGGTTACAATTCGTTATATAGATAATATTTATAATCGTAACATCGTGAAAGATGCCGATGATTCAAAAACGCTAAGATTTAGTTTCATAATTAATTTTAACCGGAGTTTAAGACTTATTGAGACAAACTTGCATAGTCGTATTGTTCATATGCATAACTGAAGTAGAACAAATAATTATATAAAAGTGAAGATGATGTCAAAATTAAGTCAAAATAATTTTGACGTTATCTTGACCTTTGATGATTATTTGTTCTAGAGAAGGAAACAGATTAATTAAATGTAAAATATGTCTAATATAAAAGGCACGCTTGTACGGATTATGATTGGTTTGATTTCCTTGTGCATATCAATGATGCGATTATGTAATTTTGTTTAGATAGGCTTTTAAAGAGTTGTCTTATTCAACCCGACAAAAAATACGTATATTTCGTTAATTTTTTTGCGGAAGCGAAAAAGATCACATGATTAAAAGATTACGGGTTTTGAGAGTTTGCTTAATGATGTTTAAAGAATATATATACATTTTTCTACAAGTATGTAAGATTAAAAATATATAAAATATTGCAGTAAAAGCAAAGAGGTTGCAAATAGACGATTCCAAGGAATTTCTAAATGTGTGTGATTTAATTTTTCACAATTATTTTAAGTAGCTTTTTATTTTCTATAAGTATAGCTATCGTCTGAACTACAATCGGAACACAAATAATAAAATGGTAGCATTTAGAACAAAAATCGTCTATTTCTGGCCTCTCGGTAAAGTTTAATAAAAAATATTAATTATTAATGAATTTGGTTAATTGTAGTTTAAAACGGTAAAGAGAAGTCTATTTTATAATGCTGCCAAGTTGCAAGTCGATTGGTCAAATAGTTATTGAGATATCGTGCGCACCGTGGAACCTCCTTGCTTTCACTGCAATATTTTTCATATTTTTAATCTTATATGTAGAAATTTATATACATTCTTTACAAACATCACATTAAACAAACCCTCAAAACAAAAATCCTGTAATCTTAAAGAAACAGGATATTAATCTAAAAAATAGAAACGATCAGAAATAACCCTCGGTACTTCTAATATTAACGAATTATATTCCGGTTAAAATAATATAAATCGTATAATATATTCCGGTTAATAAATATAAGTCGTATAATATATTCCGGTTAATATAATATAAGTCGTGAAACTGGACTAAGTAAGACTTACGTTTAAGCGAATGTTCTCTTGAAACTGAAAACATTAATAATAATAATAATGATAATTATATTTCTATTTATCTTTTTTTCTATACTATCTAACTATCTATCTATCTATTTCTCTATATCTATCTATCCATATCTATCTATCTATCTATCTATCTAATTTATCCATCTATCTTTTTTCTTCCTATGTATCATTGCAACCTATCCTGTTTCTATCCATATTTCTTGCAAATGCAAACAATTAATATTACATTAATTTTTATATTAAAATATATTTTTATACTATAACATGCTGAATTAATAATTAATAAAATTCAACAGGTTATACTATAAAAACAAACACTTATGTAAGAAAATTATTATATTATTAAAAAGTTTGCATTTATTTTTTGACGGAGATCACCATTTTCTCGCGGTTTCCGTTGAGCAACAATATGCACGTTATCTATTCGTAAAATTAAATAATAAAGTCGTAATTGAAATATGATAATAAACTAATTTCTTTTTTTACTAGACTAAATTTATTTTTGCTACGAAAAGAAAAATGTAACAATGGAATATCTTTTACAAAACAAATAACATTTCATTTAATTTTTAATTTAAATTTATTAGCATAAATAAATTATTCTGTCATATACTTTAATAACAAATCATTTTTAAAAGATGTATATATTGGCTAAGAGTGGATTTCTATTAACTTTTCGTCTCTCATTATAATTCTCTCTTCTTTATTTGGCATTAATACTAAATATTCTTTATATACATATACACTATATATGTGTCATTTATTTATATATATATTGTCATGTAATTAATATATTTAATCAAGCCGTAAGAACACGAGAAGAGAGGAAGAGCGAGCAAGTGCGCGAGAGAGAGAAAGAACGAGCGAGAGAGAGAAAGAGCGAGGTATAGGAGTAGCGAGAAAAATCTCGCGGCTCACGCAGTCAATAAGCTAGACGAGCGGGAAAGAAACAGATAATATGTCGACGCTCGTCTAGTCTCCCATGTGCTACCTCGCGTGCGTGAAAAATAATTCCTCGCTTCGCACGTTCCTTGACACGAGACGCTACCGCGTCTTTTGAATGTCTCTGGAGCGTGAAAGATGAAAGAAAAGCGGAGAGATATTCCTTAGCGATAAGATCGCCGCTACCTCGCCTCGTGTTTACTGCCGCGCGCCGCTCAGTAGTGAGACAAAGACGGAACGATTGTCTGTCGTCTGTCTTTTTCTAACCTACTATCCATTGCATGGAAGTAGTACGGACATGAACCTAGGCGCATTTTACTTTTATCACCGCGAAAGTGCGCCTAGGGACGTAGTTTAGGCGCATTTTGGTCAGATGGCGTATCTAAAATGCGCCTAGCCGTACCCCCGAAATACGGCCGGTGGCCGCTCTCATTCTTCTCTCTGTTTCAACTTTCGGGCCGATTCTCGGAACTACGCCTCCTATCTCCCCTTACCGCGCGGCGGATCCAGCAACTGACGATCGCGGCTTGCGATCTCAGGACCGTTGAGATCAAAGGCGCATCTACTGTGTGCCTACTAAAAGATGCGTCGGAGAGCGCGTCGCATCAGGCGCTAACGCGTCATTCAATCCTTGTACATGTAATGAGCGATAAAGATAGAATATAACGTGTTAGCGTTGACAGTGTGCTCCTTTAACGCAAAATTTTTCGAACGAAAGTTGCATTGGCTTGAATGACGACACATGACGGAAATATGGATATGACCTTGAGTGACCTTGTCAAAATCAGGCCAAGGTCATTAATGTTTTTTTTATATTAAATAGAAACTACAATTTTATTAATATTCTTGTAGCTTATCTCGAGAGCTTTCCCAAAACACTCTAACAAAAGTTTACATTTCATTGAGTACTTTCCGAGTTATGAGGCTTGGAAGTTAAGGCAGACCGATCACTGATCCGACCAATTAAGGCAAGATCGATTCGAATATGTCTTTAGCCGTTAATAAGTCTTGGTCTTAGAAGTACGAAATAAAACTCCTTGCTTTTATTTACAATATCCTGTAAGTTAACAAATATCTTCACACATACAAACATAGTATTATTAATATTTTTATTGAGTAGTGCCACTGAACAACTATGACATTGTTCTGAGAGTTCTCATTTAGAGCGACCGAAAAAATATATTTATGAATATATTTTATGAATTTTTTTTTCGCGCAGATAGAAAATTTCACGGATGTAATGTTTTTGGAAAGATTATTTAATACTGTATGAAAAATATTTATTTAACTTAACAGGGTATTGTAAATAAAAGCAAAAAGGTTTCATTT
>NW_020230488.1:0-17550 GCF_003227715.2 Harpegnathos saltator
AAAATAAGAAAGATCTTCGCAAATTATAACAAGGTGCGCTATTCGTTACGAGAAATTAAAGCGGAAAGTCAAGGCCGACCGGAGCGAAAATAACGTGTCACCGGGTATAAGCTACAAAATTATTGCTGTAAGACACTAATCTAGGTTCGAATAAGATCGATCCGTGCAAACCGCATCGAGCTGAGATCACGCGTTTCTAAGATATAAAGACACGAAAGATGGAAAAATGACAGGCATGAAATGAAATATAAATATGGAAATATGCATATAAGGTTTTAATCAGACCCAAAATAAGAAGATCCTTCGCAAATTATAACAAGGTCGCGCTACTCGTTACTCGAGAAATTAAAGCGGAAAGTTCAAGGCCGACCGGAGCGAAAATACGTGTCACCGGGATAAATACAAAATTATTTGCTGTAAAGATGTCAATCTAGGTTCGAATAAATTGATCCGTGCAAACCGCATCGAGCTGAGATCACGCGTTTCTAAGATATAAGCCACGAAAGATGGAAAATGACAGGCATGAAATGAAATATTAAATATGGAAATATGCATATAAGGTTTTAATCTAGACCAAAATAAGAAAGATCTTCGCAAATTAAAACAAGTGCGCGTATTCGTTATGAGAAATTAAAGCGGAAAGTTCAAGGCCGACCGGAGCGAAAATAACGTGTCACCGGGTATAAGCTACAAAATTATTTGCTGTAAGACTTAATCTAGGTTCGAAATAAGATTGATCCGTGCAAACCGCATCGAGCTGAGATCACGCGTTTCTAAGATATAAGCCACGAAAGATGGAAAAATGACAGGCATGAAAATGAAATATTAAATATGGAAATATGCATAATAAGGTTTTAATCTAGACCAAAATAAGAAAGATCTTCGCAAATTAAACAAGGTGCGCGTATTCGTTATCGAGAAATTAAAGCGGAAAGTTCAAGGCCGACCGGAGCGAAAATACGTGTCACCGGGTATAAGCTACAAAATTATTTGCTGTAAGACGTTAATCTAGGTTCGAAATATGATTGATCCGTGCAAACCGCATCGAGCTGAGATCACGCGTTTCCAAGATATAAGCCACGAAAGATGGAAAAATGACAGGCATGAAAATGAAATATTAAATATGGAAATATGCGTAATAAGGTTTTAATCTAGACCCAAAATAAGAAAGATCTTCGCAAATTATAACAAGGTGCGGTATTCGTTATCGAGAAATTAAAGCGGAAAGTTCAAGGCCGACCGGAGCGAAAATTACGTGTCACCGGGTATAAGCTACAAAATTATTTGCTGTAAGACGTTAATCTAGGTTCGAAATAAGATTGATCCGTGCAAACCGCATCGAGCTGAGATCACGCGTTTCAAGATATAAGCCACGAAAGATGGAAAAATGACAGGCATGAAAATGAAATATTAAATATGGAAATATGCATAATAAGGTTTTAATCTAGACCCAAAATAAGAAAGATCTTCGCAAATTAGAACAAGGTGCGCGTATTCGTTATCGAGAAATTAAAGCGGAAAGTTCAAGGCCGACCGGAGCGAAAATACGTGTCACCGGGTATAAGCTACAAAATTATTTGCTGTAAGACGTTAATCTAGGTTCGAAATAAGATTGATCCGTGCAAACCGCATCGAGCTGAGATCACGCGTTTCTAAGATATAAGCCACGAAAGATGGAAAAATGACAGGCATGGAAATGAAATATTAAATATGGAAATATGCATATAAGGTTTTAATCTAGACCCAAAATAAGAAAGATCTTCGCAAATTATACAAGGTGCGGTATTCGTTATCGAGAAATTAAAGCGGAAAGTTCAAGGCCGACCGGAGCGAAAATACGTGTCACCGGGTATAAGCTACAAAATTATTTGCTGTAAGAGTTAATCTAGGTTCGAAATAAGATTGATCCGTGCAAACCGCATCGAGCTGAGATCACGCGTTTCTAAGATATAAGCCACGAAAGATGGAAAATGACAGGCATGAAATGAAATATTAAATATGGAAATATGCATAATAAGGTTTTAATCTAGACCCAAAATAAGAAAGATCTTCGCAAATTATAACAAGGTGCGCGTATTCGTTATCGAGAAATTAAAGCGGAAAGTTCAAGGCCGACCGGAGCGAAAATACGTGTCACCGGGTATAAGCTACAAAATTATTTGCTGTAAGACGTTAATCTAGGTTCGAATAAGATTGATCCGTGCAAACCGCATCGAGCTGAGATCACGCGTTTCTAAGATATAAGCCACGAAAGATGGAAAAATGACAGGCATGAAATGAAATATTAAATATGGAAATATGCATATAAGGTTTTAATCTAGACCCAAAATAAGAAAGATCTTCGCAAATTATAACAAGGTGCGCGTATTCGTTATCGAGAAATTAAAGCGGAAAGTTCAAGGCCGACCGGAGCGAAAATACGTGTCACCGGGTATAAGCTACAAAATTATTTGCTGTAAGATGTAATCTAGGTTCGAAATAAGATTGATCCGTGCAAACCGCATCGAGCTGAGATCACGCGTTTCTAAGATATAAGCCACGAAAGATGGAAAAATGACAGGCATGAAAATGAAATATTAAATATGGAAATATGCATAATAAGGTTTTAATCTAGACCCAAAATAAGAAAGATCTTCGCAAATTATAACAAGGTGCGCGTATTCGTTATCGAGAAATTAAAGCGGAAAGTTCAAGGCCGACCGGAGCGAAAATACGTGTCACCGGGTATAAGCTACAAAATTATTTGCTGTAAGACTTAATCTAGGTTCGAATAAGATTGATCCGTGCAAACCGCATCGAGCTGAGATCACGCGTTTCTAAGATATAAGCCACGAAAGATGGAAAAATGACAGGCATGGAAATGAAATATAAATATGGAAATATGCATAATAAGGTTTTAATCTAGACCCAAAATAAGAAAGATCTTCGCAAATTATAACAAGGTGCGCGTATTCGTTATCGAGAAATTAAAGCGGAAAGTTCAAGGCCGACCGGAGCGAAAATACGTGTCACCGGGTATAAGCTACAAAATTATTTGCTGTAAGACGTAATCTAGGTTCGAATAAGATTGATCCGTGCAAACCGCATCGAGCTGAGATCACGCGTTTCTAAGATATAAGCCACGAAAGATGGAAAAATGACAGGCATGGAAATGAAATATTAAATATGGAAATATGCATAATAAGGTTTTAATCTAGACCCAAAATAAGAAAGATCTTCGCAAATTATAACAAGGTGCGCGTATTCGTTATCGAGAAATTAAAGCGGAAAGTTCAAGGCCGACCGGAGCGAAAATACGTGTCACCGGGTATAAGCTACAAAATTATTTGCTGTAAGACTTAATCTAGGTTCGAATAAGATTGATCCGTGCAAACCGCATCGAGCTGAGATCACGCGTTTCTAAGATATAAGCCACGAAAGATGGAAAAATGACAGGCATGGAAATGAAATATTAAATATGGAAATATGCATAATAAGGTTTTAATCTAGACCCAAAATAAGAAAGATCTTCGCAAATTATAACAAGGTGCGCTATTCGTTATCGAGAAATTAAAGCGGAAAGTTCAAGGCCGACCGGAGCGAAAATACGTGTCACCGGGTATAAGCTACAAAATTATTTGCTGTAAGACTTAATCTAGGTTCGAAATAAGATTGATCCGTGCAAACCGCATCGAGCTGAGATCACGCGTTTCTAAGATATAAGCCACGAAAGATGGAAAAATGACAGGCATGGAAATGAAATATTAAATATGGAAATATGCATAATAAGGTTTTAATCTAGACCCAAAATAAGAAAGATCTTCGCAAATTATAACAAGGTGCGCTATTCGTTATCGAGAAATTAAAGCGGAAAGTTCAAGGCCGACCGGAGCGAAAATACGTGTCACCGGGTATAAGCTACAAAATTATTTGCTGTAAGACTTAATCTAGGTTCGAATAAGATTGATCCGTGCAAACCGCATCGAGCTGAGATCACGCGTTTCTAAGATATAAGCACGAAAGATGGAAAAATGACAGGCATGGAAATGAAATATTAAATATGGAAATATGCATAATAAGGTTTTAATCTAGACCCAAAATAAGAAAGATCTTCGCAAATTATAACAAGGTGCGCGTATTCGTTATCGAGAAATTAAAGCGGAAAGTTCAAGGCCGACCGGAGCGAAAATACGTGTCACCGGGTATAAGCTACAAAATTATTTGCTGTAAGACGTAATCTAGGTTCGAAATAAGATTGATCCGTGCAAACCGCATCGAGCTGAGATCACGCGTTTCTAAGATATAAGCCACGAAAGATGGAAAAATGACAGGCATGAAATGAAATATTAAATATGGAAATATGCATAATAAGGTTTTAATCTAGACCCAAAATAAGAAAGATCTTCGCAAATTATAACAAGGTGCGCTATTCGTTATCGAGAAATTAAAGCGGAAAGTTCAAGGCCGACCGGAGCGAAAATAACGTGTCACCGGGTATAAGCTACAAAATTATTTGCTGTAAGACTTAATCTAGGTTCGAAATAAGATTGATCCGTGCAAACCGCATCGAGCTGAGATCACGCGTTTCTAAGATATAAGCCACGAAAGATGGAAAAATGACAGGCATGGAAATGAAATATTAAATATGGAAATATGCATATAAGGTTTTAATCTAGACCCAAAATAAGAAAGATCTTCGCAAATTATAACAAGGTGCGCGTATTCGTTATCGAGAAATTAAAGCGGAAAGTTCAAGGCCGACCGGAGCGAAAATAACGCGTCACCGGGTATAAGCTACAAAATTATTTGCTGTAAGACGTAATCTAGGTTCGAATAAGATTGATCCGTGCAAACCGCATCGAGCTGAGATCACGCGTTTCTAAGATATAAGCCACGAAAGATGGAAAAATGACAGGCATGGAAATGAAATATTAAATATGGAAATATGCATAATAAGGTTTTAATCTAGACCCAAAATAAGAAAGATCTTCGCAAATTATAACAAGGTGCGCGTATTCGTTATCGAGAAATTAAAGCGGAAAGTTCAAGGCCGACCGGAGCGAAAATACGTGTCACCGGGTATAAGCTACAAAATTATTTGCTGTAAGACGTAATCTAGGTTCGAAATAAGATTGATCCGTGCAAACCGCATCGAGCTGAGATCACGCGTTTCTAAGATATAAGCCACGAAAGATGGAAAAATGACAGGCATGGAAATGAAATATTAAATATGGAAATATGCATAATAAGGTTTTAATCTAGACCCAAAATAAGAAAGATCTTCGCAAATTATAACAAGGTGCGCGTATTCGTTATCGAGAAATTAAAGCGGAAAGTTCAAGGCCGACCGGAGCGAAAATACGTGTCACCGGGTATAAGCTACAAAATTATTTGCTGTAAGATGTCAATCTAGGTTCGATATAAGATTGATCCGTGCAAACCGCATCGAGCTGAGATCACGCGTTTCTAAGATATAAGCCACGAAAGATGGAAAAATGACAGGCATGGAAATGAAATATTAAATATGGAAATATGCATATAAGGTTTTAATCTAGACCCAAAATAAGAAAGATCTTCGCAAATTATAACAAGGTGCGCGTATTCGTTATCGAGAAATTAAAGCGGAAAGTTCAAGGCCGACCGGAGCGAAAATACGTGTCACCGGGTATAAGCTACAAAATTATTTGCTGTAAGATGTCAATCTAGGTTCGAATAAGATTGATCCGTGCAAACCGCATCGAGCTGAGATCACGCGTTTCTAAGATATAAGCCACGAAAGATGGAAAAATGACAGGCATGGAAATGAAATATAAATATGGAAATATGCATAATAAGGTTTTAATCTAGACCCAAAATAAGAAAGATCTTCGCAAATTATAACAAGGTGCGCGTATTCGTTATCGAGAAATTAAAGCGGAAAGTTCAAGGCCGACCGGAGCGAAAATACGTGTCACCGGGTATAAGCTACAAAATTATTTGCTGTAAGACGTAATCTAGGTTCGATATAAGATTGATCCGTGCAAACCGCATCGAGCTGAGATCACGCGTTTCTAAGATATAAGCCACGAAAGATGGAAAAATGACAGGCATGGAAATGAAATATAAATATGGAAATATGCATATAAGGTTTTAATCTAGACCCAAAATAAGAAAGATCTTCGCAAATTATAACAAGGTGCGCGTATTCGTTATCGAGAAATTAAAGCGGAAAGTTCAAGGCCGACCGGAGCGAAAATACGTGTCACCGGGTATAAGCTACAAAATTATTTGCTGTAAGACGTAATCTAGGTTCGATATAAGATTGATCCGTGCAAACCGCATCGAGCTGAGATCACGCGTTTCTAAGATATAAGCCACGAAAGATGGAAAAATGACAGGCATGGAAATGAAATATAAAATATGGAAATATGCATGATAAGGTTTTAATCTAGACCCAAAATAAGAAAGATCTTCGCAAATTATAACAAGGTGCGCGTATTCGTTATCGAGAAATTAAAGCGGAAAGTTCAAGGCCGACCGGAGCGAAAATACGTGTCACCGGGTATAAGCTACAAAATTATTTGCTGTAAGATGTCAATCTAGGTTCGAATAAGATTGATCCGTGCAAACCGCATCGAGCTGAGATCACGCGTTTCTAAGATATAAGCCACGAAAGATGGAAAAATGACAGGCATGGAAATGAAATATTAAATATGGAAATATGCATATAAGGTTTTAATCTAGACCCAAAATAAGAAAGATCTTCGCAAATTATAACAAGGTGCGCGTATTCGTTATCGAGAAATTAAAGCGGAAAGTTCAAGGCCGACCGGAGCGAAAATACGTGTCACCGGGTATAAGCTACAAAATTATTTGCTGTAAGATGTCAATCTAGGTTCGAATAAGATTGATCCGTGCAAACCGCATCGAGCTGAGATCACGCGTTTCTAAGATATAAGCCACGAAAGATGGAAAATGACAGGCATGGAAATGAAATATAAATATGGAAATATGCATATAAGGTTTTAATCTAGACCCAAAATAAGAAAGATCTTCGCAAATTATAACAAGGTGCGCGTATTCGTTATCGAGAAATTAAAGCGGAAAGTTCAAGGCCGACCGGAGCGAAAATGACGTGTCACCGGGTATAAGCTACAAAATTATTTGCTGTAAGATTAATCTAGGTTCGAATAAGATTGATCCGTGCAAACCGCATCGAGCTGAGATCACGCGTTTCTAAGATATAAGCCACGAAAGATGGAAAAATGACAGGCATGGAAATGAAATATAAAATATGGAAATATGCATAATAAGGTTTTAATCTAGACCCAAAATAAGAAAGATCTTCGCAAATTATAACAAGGTGCGCGTATTCGTTATCGAGAAATTAAAGCGGAAAGTTCAAGGCCGACCGGAGCGAAAATGACGTGTCACCGGGTATAAGCTACAAAATTATTTGCTGTAAGATGTCAATCTAGGTTCGAATAAGATTGATCCGTGCAAACCGCATCGAGCTGAGATCACGCGTTTCTAAGATATAAGCCACGAAAGATGGAAAAATGACAGGCATGGAAATGAAATATAAAATATGGAAATATGCATATAAGGTTTTAATCTAGACCCAAAATAAGAAAGATCTTCGCAAATTATAACAAGGTGCGCGTATTCGTTATCGAGAAATTAAAGCGGAAAGTTCAAGGCCGACCGGAGCGAAAATACGTGTCACCGGGTATAAGCTACAAAATTATTTGCTGTAAGATGTCAATCTAGGTTCGATATAAGATTGATCCGTGCAAACCGCATCGAGCTGAGATCACGCGTTTCTAAGATATAAGCCACGAAAGATGGAAAAATGACAGGCATGGAAATGAAATATAAATATGGAAATATGCATGATAAGGTTTTAATCTAGACCCAAAATAAGAAAGATCTTCGCAAATTATAACAAGGTGCGCGTATTCGTTATCGAGAAATTAAAGCGGAAAGTTCAAGGCCGACCGGAGCGAAAATGACGTGTCACCGGGTATAAGCTACAAAATTATTTGCTGTAAGATGTCAATCTAGGTTCGATATAAGATTGATCCGTGCAAACCGCATCGAGCTGAGATCACGCGTTTCTAAGATATAAGCCACGAAAGATGGAAAAATGACAGGCATGGAAATGAAATATAAAATATGGAAATATGCATGATAAGGTTTTAATCTAGACCCAAAATAAGAAAGATCTTCGCAAATTATAACAAGGTGCGCGTATTCGTTATCGAGAAATTAAAGCGGAAAGTTCAAGGCCGACCGGAGCGAAAATGACGTGTCACCGGGTATAAGCTACAAAATTATTTGCTGTAAGATGTCAATCTAGGTTCGATATAAGATTGATCCGTGCAAACCGCATCGAGCTGAGATCACGCGTTTCTAAGATATAAGCCACGAAAGATGGAAAAATGACAGGCATGGAAATGAAATATAAAATATGGAAATATGCATATAAGGTTTTAATCTAGACCCAAAATAAGAAAGATCTTCGCAAATTATAACAAGGTGCGCGTATTCGTTATCGAGAAATTAAAGCGGAAAGTTCAAGGCCGACCGGAGCGAAAATGACGTGTCACCGGGTATAAGCTACAAAATTATTTGCTGTAAGATGTCAATCTAGGTTCGATATAAGATTGATCCGTGCAAACCGCATCGAGCTGAGATCACGCGTTTCTAAGATATAAGCCACGAAAGATGGAAAAATGACAGGCATGGAAATGAAATATAAAATATGGAAATATGCATGATAAGGTTTTAATCTAGACCCAAAATAAGAAAGATCTTCGCAAATTATAACAAGGTGCGCGTATTCGTTATCGAGAAATTAAAGCGGAAAGTTCAAGGCCGACCGGAGCGAAAATGACGTGTCACCGGGTATAAGCTACAAAATTATTTGCTGTAAGATGTCAATCTAGGTTCGATATAAGATTGATCCGTGCAAACCGCATCGAGCTGAGATCACGCGTTTCTAAGATATAAGCCACGAAAGATGGAAAAATGACAGGCATGGAAATGAAATATAAAATATGGAAATATGCATGATAAGGTTTTAATCTAGACCCAAAATAAGAAAGATCTTCGCAAATTATAACAAGGTGCGCGTATTCGTTATCGAGAAATTAAAGCGGAAAGTTCAAGGCCGACCGGAGCGAAAATGACGTGTCACCGGGTATAAGCTACAAAATTATTTGCTGTAAGATGTCAATCTAGGTTCGATATAAGATTGATCCGTGCAAACCGCATCGAGCTGAGATCACGCGTTTCTAAGATATAAGCCACGAAAGATGGAAAAATGACAGGCATGGAAATGAAATATAAAATATGGAAATATGCATGATAAGGTTTTAATCTAGACCCAAAATAAGAAAGATCTTCGCAAATTATAACAAGGTGCGCGTATTCGTTATCGAGAAATTAAAGCGGAAAGTTCAAGGCCGACCGGAGCGAAAATGACGTGTCACCGGGTATAAGCTACAAAATTATTTGCTGTAAGATGTCAATCTAGGTTCGATATAAGATTGATCCGTGCAAACCGCATCGAGCTGAGATCACGCGTTTCTAAGATATAAGCCACGAAAGATGGAAAAATGACAGGCATGGAAATGAAATATAAAATATGGAAATATGCATGATAAGGTTTTAATCTAGACCCAAAATAAGAAAGATCTTCGCAAATTATAACAAGGTGCGCGTATTCGTTATCGAGAAATTAAAGCGGAAAGTTCAAGGCCGACCGGAGCGAAAATGACGTGTCACCGGGTATAAGCTACAAAATTATTTGCTGTAAGATGTCAATCTAGGTTCGATATAAGATTGATCCGTGCAAACCGCATCGAGCTGAGATCACGCGTTTCTAAGATATAAGCCACGAAAGATGGAAAAATGACAGGCATGGAAATGAAATATAAAATATGGAAATATGCATATAAGGTTTTAATCTAGACCCAAAATAAGAAAGATCTTCGCAAATTATAACAAGGTGCGCGTATTCGTTATCGAGAAATTAAAGCGGAAAGTTCAAGGCCGACCGGAGCGAAAATGACGTGTCACCGGGTATAAGCTACAAAATTATTTGCTGTAAGATGTCAATCTAGGTTCGATATAAGATTGATCCGTGCAAACCGCATCGAGCTGAGATCACGCGTTTCTAAGATATAAGCCACGAAAGATGGAAAAATGACAGGCATGGAAATGAAATATAAAATATGGAAATATGCATGATAAGGTTTTAATCTAGACCCAAAATAAGAAAGATCCTCGCAAATTATAACAAGGTGCGCGTATTCGTTATCGTGAAATTAAAGCGGAAAGTTCAAGGCCGACCGGAGCGAAAATGACGTGTCACCGGGTATAAGCTACAAAATTATTTGCTGTAAGATGTCAATCTAGGTTCGATATAAGATTGATCCGTGCAAACCGCATCGAGCTGAGATCACGCGTTTCTAAGATATAAGCCACGAAAGATGGAAAAATGACAGGCATGGAAATGAAATATAAAATATGGAAATATGCATGATAAGGTTTTAATCTAGACCCAAAATAAGAAAGATCCTCGCAAATTATAACAAGGTGCGCGTATTCGTTATCGAGAAATTAAAGCGGAAAGTTCAAGGCCGACCGGAGCGAAAATGACGTGTCACCGGGTATAAGCTACAAAATTATTTGCTGTAAGATGTCAATCTAGGTTCGATATAAGATTGATCCGTGCAAACCGCATCGAGCTGAGATCACGCGTTTCTAAGATATAAGCCACGAAAGATGGAAAAATGACAGGCATGGAAATGAAATATAAATATGGAAATATGCATGATAAGGTTTTAATCTAGACCCAAAATAAGAAAGATCTTCGCAAATTATAACAAGGTGCGCGTATTCGTTATCGAGAAATTAAAGCGGAAAGTTCAAGGCCGACCGGAGCGAAAATGACGTGTCACCGGGTATAAGCTACAAAATTATTTGCTGTAAGATGTCAATCTAGGTTCGATATAAGATTGATCCGTGCAAACCGCATCGAGCTGAGATCACGCGTTTCTAAGATATAAGCCACGAAAGATGGAAAAATGACAGGCATGGAAATGAAATATAAAATATGGAAATATGCATGATAAGGTTTTAATCTAGACCCAAAATAAGAAAGATCTTCGCAAATTATAACAAGGTGCGCGTATTCGTTATCGAGAAATTAAAGCGGAAAGTTCAAGGCCGACCGGAGCGAAAATGACGTGTCACCGGGTATAAGCTACAAAATTATTTGCTGTAAGATGTCAATCTAGGTTCGATATAAGATTGATCCGTGCAAACCGCATCGAGCTGAGATCACGCGTTTCTAAGATATAAGCCACGAAAGATGGAAAAATGACAGGCATGGAAATGAAATATAAAATATGGAAATATGCATGATAAGGTTTTAATCTAGGCCCAAAATAAGAAAGATCTTCGCGAATTATAACAAAGTGCGCGCATTCTTTATTGAGAAATTAAAGCGGAAAGTTCAAGGCCGACCGGAGCGAAAATGACGTGTCACCGGGTATAAGCTACAAAATTATTTGCTGTAAGATGTCAATCTAGGTTCGATATAAGATTGATCCGTGCAAACCGCATCGAGCTGAGATCACGCGTTTCTAAGATATAAGCCACGAAAGATGGAAAAATGACAGGCATGGAAATGAAATATAAAATATGGAAATATGCATGATAAGGTTTTAATCTAGACCGAAAGTAAGAAAGATCTTCGCAAATTATAACAAGGTGCGCGTATTCGTTATCGGAAATTAAAGCGGAAAGTTCAAGGCCGACCGGAGCGAAAATGACGTGTCACCGGGTATAAGCTACAAAATTATTTGCTGTAAGATGTCAATCTAGGTTCGATATAAGATTGATCCGTGCAAACCGCATCGAGCTGAGATCACGCGTTTCTAAGATATAAGCCACGAAAGATGGAAAAATGACAGGCATGGAAATGAAATATAAAATATGGAAATATGCATGATAAGGTTTTAATCTAGCCCAAAATAAGAAAGATCCTCGCAAATTATAGCAAGGTGCGCGTATTCGTTATCGTGAAATTAAAGCGGAAAGTTCAAGGCCGACCGGAGCGAAAATGACGTGTCACCGGGTATAAGCTACAAAATTATTTGCTGTAAGATGTCAATCTAGGTTCGATATAAGATTGATCCGTGCAAACCGCATCGAGCTGAGATCACGCGTTTCTAAGATATAAGCACGAAAGATGGAAAAATGACAGGCATGGAAATGAAATATAAAATATGGAAATATGCATGATAAGGTTTTAATCTAGACCCAAATAAGAAAGATCTTCGCAAATTATAACAAGGTGCGCGTATTCGTTATCGTGAAATTAAAGCGGAAAGTTCAAGGCCGACCGGAGCGAAAATGACGTGTCACCGGGTATAAGCTACAAAATTATTTACTGTAAGATGTCAATCTAGGTTCGATATAAGATTGATCCGTGCAAACCGCATCGAGCTGAGATCACGCGTTTCTAAGATATAAGCCACGAAAGATGGAAAAATGACAGGCATGGAAATGAAATATAAAATATGGAAATATGCATGATAAGGTTTTAATCTAGACACAAAATAAGAAAGATCTTCGCGAATTATAACAAAGTGCGCGCATTCTTTATTGAGAAATTAAAGCGGAAAGTTCAAGGCCGACCGGAGCGAAAATGACGTGTCACCGGGTATAAGCTACAAAATTATTTACTGTAAGATGTCAATCTAGGTTCGATATAAGATTGATCCGTGCAAACCGCATCGAGCTGAGATCACGCGTTTCTAAGATATAAGCCCCGAAAGATGGAAAAAAATGACAGGCTATGGAAATGAAATATAAAATATGGAAATATGCATGATAAGGTTTTAATCTAGACCCAAAATAAGAAAGATCCTCGTAAATTATGGCAAGGTGCGCGTATTATTTATCGTGAAATTAAAGCGGAAAGTTCAAGGCCGACCGGAGCGAAAATGACGTGTCACCGGGTATAAGCTACAAAATTATTTGCTGTAAGATGTCAATCTAGGTTCGATATAAGATTGATCCGTGCAAACCGCATCGAGCTGAGATCACGCGTTTCTAAGATATAAGCCACGAAAGATGGAAAAATGACAGGCATGGAAATGAAATATAAAATATGGAAATATGCATGATAAGGTTTTAATCTAGACACAAAATAAGAAAGATCTTCGCGAATTATAACAAAGTGCGCGCATTCTTTATTGAGAAATTAAAGCGGAAAGTTCAAGGCCGACCGGAGCGAAAATAACGTGACACCGGGTATAAGCTACAAAATTATTTGCTGTAAGATGTCAATCTAGGTTCGATATAAGATTGATCCGTGCAAACCGCATCGAGCTGAGATCACGCGTTTCTAAGATATAAGCCACGAAAGATGGAAAAATGACAGGCATGGAAATGAAATATAAAATATGGAAATATGCATAATAAGGTTTTAATCTAGACCCAAAATAAGAAAGATCTTCGCAAATTATAACAAGGTGCGCGTATTCGTTACCGAGAAATTAAAGCGAAAAGTTCAAGGCCGACCGGAGTGAAAATAACGTGTCACCGGGTATAAGCTACAAAATTATTTGCTATAAGACATTAATCTATGTTCGAAGATTGATCCGTGCAAACCGCATCGAGCTGAGATCACGCGTTTCTAAGATATAAGCCACGAAAGATGGAAAAATGACAGGCATGTAAATGAAATATTAAATATGGAAATATGCATAATAAGGTTTTAATCTAGACCCAAAATAAGAAAGATCTTCGCAAATTATAACAAGGTGCGCGTATTCGTTACGAGAAATTAAAGCGAAAGTTCAAGGCCGACCGGAGTGAAAATAACGTGTCACCGGGTATAAGCTACAAAATTATTTGCTGTAAGACATTAATCTAGGTTCGAAATAAGATCGATCCGTGCAAACCGCATCGAGCTGAGATCACGCGTTTCTAAGATATAAGCCACGAAAGATGGAAAAATGACAGGCAAAATGAAATATTAAATATGGAAATATGCGTAATAAGGTTTTAATCTAGACCCAAAATAAGAAAGATCTTCGCAAATTATAACAAGGTGCGCGTATTCGTTACCGAGAAATTAAAGCGAAAAGTTCAAGGCCGACCGGAGTGAAAATAACGTGTCACCGGGTATAAGATACAAAATTATTTGTGTAAGACACTAATCTAGGTTCGAAATAAGATTGATCCGTGCAAACCGCATCGAGCTGAGATCACGCGTTTCTAAGATATAAGCCACGAAAGATGGAAAAATGACAGGCATGAAAATGAAATATTAAATATGGAAATATGCGATAATAAGGTTTTAATCTAGACCCAAAATAAGAAAGATCTTCGCAAATTATAACAAGGTGCGCGTATTCGTTACCGAGAAATTAAAGCGGAGTGAAAATAACGTGTCACCGGGTTACAAAATTATTGTTATAAGACATTAATCTAGGTTCGAAATAAGATCGATCCGTGCAAACCGCATCGAGCTGAGATCACGCGTTTCTAAGATATAAGCCACGAAAGATGGAAAAATGACAGGCATGTAAATGAAATATTAAATATGGAAATATGCGTAATAAGGTTTTAATCTAGACCCAAAATAAGAAAGATCTTCGCAAATTATAACAAGGTGCGCGTATTCGTTACCGAGAAATTAAAGCGAAAAGTTCAAGGCCGACCGGAGTGAAAATAACGTGTCACCGGGTATAAGATACAAAATTATTTGTGTAAGACACTAATCTAGGTTCGAAATAAGATTGATCCGTGCAAACCGCATCGAGCTGAGATCACGCGTTTCTAAGATATAAGCCACGAAAGATGGAAAAATGACAGGCATGTAAATGAAATATTAAATATGGAAATATGCGTAATAAGGTTTTAATCTAGACCCAAAATAAGAAAGATCTCGCAAATTATAACAAGGTGCGCGTATTCGTTACCGAGAAATTAAAGCGAAAAGTTCAAGGCCGACCGGACGAAAATAACGTGTCACCGGTATAAGTAAAAATTATTTGTGTAAGACACTAATCTAGGTTCGAAATAAGATTGATCCGTGCAAACCGCATCGAGCTGAGATCACGCGTTTCTAAGATATAAGCCACGAAAGGTGGAAAAATGACAGGCATGAAAATGAAATATTAAGTATGGAAATATGCGTAATAAGTTTTAATCTAGATCCAAAATAGAAAGTCATTGCAAATTATAACAAGGTGCCCGTATTCGTTACCGACAAATTAAAGCGAAGAGTTCAAGGCCGACCGGAGTGAAAATAACGTGTCACCGGGTATAAGATACAAAATTATTTGGTGTAAGACACTAATCTAGGTTCGAAATAAGATTGATCGGTGCAAACCATATCGATCTGAGATCACGCGTTTCCGAGATATAAGCCAGGAAATATGGAAAAGTGACATACATGGAAATGAAATAATAATTAACAAAATATGGATAATAAGGTTTTAAGCTAGACCCAAAATCTGAAAGATCCTCACAAATTACAACAAGGTGCGCCTATTCATTATCGAGAAAGTAAAGCGGGAATTTCATGGCCGGTCAATGCGAAAATAATGTGTCACCGAGTATAAGCTGCAAAATTATTTGCAGCTGTGATTACGCATTTCGGAGTTACAAAGCACGAAGGATGGAAGAGTTATGGGTTCGACAATGAACTGTCACGAAATATTAATTATCGAAATATGAATCATAAGGTTTTTTAATCTAGACCAAAATAATAAATATACTCGTGAACTGCATTGTGCTGGGATTACGGCTTTTGGAGTTACAGGCGATGAAAAATGGAAAAGCGATAGATTCGGAAATGACGAGTCATGAAGTGATAAGGAAGGAAAAATGGATGATAATATTTTAATCTAGGTCCAGAATAACTAAGATTCCGATAAACCGCAACTAGGTATGCCTACTCGTTATGGAGAATTTAAAGCGGTTAAGTCAAGATAGGCCGATGTGAAAATGGATCACTGAGCATGCATATGGCTCCCTCTGTCGGGGACATGTGATTCACTAAACTGTCGTTATCTTTGGATTCAATTCTATCTATCGACAATTTCCTGCATGGATAGTTTATGGATAGTACATAGATTAGTTCTAAGAATTAATTTTCCTATTGGCAAATTAAAAGATCGCGATATCGATAGGGACAATTTTGAATTTATAATACAAAGAATGTAAAATAATTTTACTCTTTAGTCGTTTCTGAAGATCCTCTTCACAAAATATATCCAAGGACACTTAACAATATTTCTTCGTAGCACAACCACTTTCACTTTAATAATAATTACAGGCCTTTTTCACAACACTTATCACTTTCCACTTAATTCACTTTTCACTTGTACACTAACTCGATGAACAGGTATCGCTGGCGTACTAACTCCTCGTCGTCCTCGTCGTTGTTCTCGTCGTCGTTCTCGTCGTCCTCGTCGTCGCCCTCATCGTCGTCCTCGTCGTCCTATCACGATGTTTCACTCGAATAGTCGGCTATACGATTCGAAAAGTCGGCCATGTTAAAAAACGGTCACGAAGCTTGGCTGAGCATTTCCGACGATCAAGCAGACGACCGCTTCTAGCAGATATTGAACGATGCTATGGCACATTCGCGTTAGATTATTGATATCTAATGACAATTCATAAATTTCGACTCAATCGGTGAGTCGAGAACGCGAATCTCAGAAACACGAAACCCGAAATGCCGTTACGTAGCGAACGGACGAAACTTTCCTCGGTACTCCACGACTCACTCCACAGCTATTGAACAATTTTTTGCTGTAATACACGCGCGAATTTCACTTTCGGCACTCCCGCTAGCGACGATTGAAACGCGCGACTCAGCTATAGCGAGTCAAAACCACGAATTTACGGGCAACGGTTCCTCGCACTACACATCACTCCGCAGCCCGCGCCATAACTGATCACGATCACAGTATACACAGTAGCGACACTCTCTGTTGAATTTGATGTAGTCAAACATAAACTGCGCATATGCTATCTTGTTTCTAACCATAATTGGTAGGGTTCGCTTGAAACGTTTTGAGCCCTGAGAGGAAGGCTATTATACGGCGTTCAAATCATTTAATGATTCGTATTCCATATAATTTAATAAAAATTTAAATAAATATATATTTAGAGAGAGGAAAAGAGAGTAAAGCCAATGGCACACGTGCATTTCCATCCATCTTTGGAAATGTACCAATCAGAAGGCAGTATTTTCTTGCACCAAGCATTCCAGCGCGTAAACAAGCACCGTGTGCCGTTGGTTTTTAGAGAGAGCAGAAATTCTAACAAAAAATTGATCTGTTCTTTTTAGCTGCATTGCTGAACTAATTAACTAACTGAATTTCGTGCAGAAAGGAACGTGAGAACGGTCAACACGGCGTTTTCGGCGGACACCGACTTCCGCACCGGGAAAGGGCGCCATCTGCATTGCAGTTGGGAGGTGAACTACAATGCTACATCCAATTTCAGCGGTTTCGGCGGTAAAAACCTGCATGCGGTGGCAATCCATGCTACATC
>NW_020230489.1:0-7500 GCF_003227715.2 Harpegnathos saltator
ACAACGAACAAAGAAAGAAAAAGAGAGCACATACTCGAGCCTACCGTACATAACAGAGAGGTGTTGGTGTGTGGTGTCTAAAATAACAATGCGCCCGGTGGCCTTCGGACAAGACCGATGATCTGATGCTCCTCCAGTGCTACTTCCTCGCATTCGCCGACGTCGTAGATTAGATCTGCATCACAGTTGTCCCGGAGTCGGGGTTGCTGCAGGAGCACACGGCACGAGAACTGCTAACTTTGACACGCGTGTTTGGCGCCGACACCACACAGGATGATAAGATGCGCGTCCCCCGATGACAGACAAGCACAATAACGATGCGGCGAAAATGAAAAGGAGCACAGCGCGTGTCGCCAGTCGCGCGATCTGCAAATACCTCCGCTGCGAGAGTGAACCGAATCCTTTGCTTATAACAATAAACAGTCGAACGCGCGAAAGTCTTTTTGACGAAGGTAATCCACATTTAGGCTGAAAAGAGTGCGGTGGGATTTGCTTGAGCGTAGCGGTGAGTCACGGCTGCCAACGTATGGATGTAGCGACATATAGAGCTACTTGCGGACCGTATTTCTTCATCGAGTGCGAGCTGTGAAGCAGAGGATCGAGACTGCGCGAAGCGCGACGGATTGATCTCTCCGCGGTGTGGCCGAGCGCACGACGACGTCGGCGCGCAGGGACGCGCGGAGTCAGTGAGGAAGGAGTTCAAAAACCAAAGAGACAAAAGCACGACAATAGAAAGGAGGGTTTCATAACGTGTAAAGTGCGCGTGCTTCGGCCCGTGTTCGAGGGCACAGACTTATGTACATGGACTGCGCCTTCTTGTGAGAGAGAGATTCGAAGACAAGATACAAAGGACAGCTGCATCTGCCGCGTCCACACAGGCGCGCGCTGTCTTCGTCTAGCCTTCTGCAGCGAGCGAGAAGCGAAGCTAGACAAAGATCGAACGCCATCGTGGCACAGGCCATCCTTTTCGGGTGTAGTCTTCGCAGCCTCTTTTGCGGAGCGCTCAGTCTATGTCTCAAAGTCTATGGTCGCGGGACTCATTTATCGGCTGTAATGGCTTCGCTAATTGGCGAAACCGTCGCTCCCGCTGAGTCATCTCTTCCCCCGAAACTCCGCGCGCGCCTTCTTCGAGACGTCTTTCTCCACGTGGAGAGCGAAGACTCGCGTCGCGTTTCGCGCGCCCCAAACCGCGTAGGTTCCAAGAGACGTCTGTCGCGGCGCGTACTCGCTATCACACGACTGCGTAAGAAAATTCACGACAAAGACTACGAACGTCAAGACAGAATGATCGCGATCTCGCTTGTCACATGCAGCGGTGATGCGCGAGTAAAAATGCGCGGTCTCTCTCTCTCTCTCTCTTCCTCCTCTCTTCTCTCTCTCTCTCTCTCTCCTCCTTTCTCTCTCTCTCTCTCTCTCTCCTCTCCTTTCTCTCTTCCATTCATTCTCCTTTCGCTCACTTTCCACTCTCTCTCTCTCACTCCTCTCTCTCTCTCTTCCTTCTCTCTCTCTCTCTCTCTCTCTCTCTCTCTCTCTCTCTCTCTCTCTCTCTCTCTCTCTCTCTCTCTCTCTTTCTCTCTCTCTCTCTCTCTCTCTCTCTCGTCTTCTCTCTCTCTCTCTCTCTCTCGTCTTCTCTCTCTCTCTCTGCTCTGCTCTCATCGTGCGTCGCATCTTCTCTTCTCCTCTCTCTCCTCCCGAGTGACAGTGTTGAAAAGGATAATCGGAGAAAACTGTCGGTTATACATTTGCAGACTTGGACGAACTCTCCCCCCGCTCTCGTTCGCGACTCGGCGCCAAAGTGCGCGCGCGCATGTGTTCGTTCTTTTTTCTTTTCCCTTCTCACACACACGTCTCTCTCTCTCTCCTCTCTCTCTCTCTCTCTCTCTCTCTCTCTCTCTCTCTCCATCCGTAGGATCTCCGTCCCGGCACCGGTACAGCCACGACACAGCCTCTTTAAGCATAAACCCGAGAAGACGTCGGATGCGCGACGACGTCGTCCGGCGCGGCGGTGTTCGCGGGGAAGGGGTGAAAATTTCCAACCACATCGCTAGTTACAGTCGTTACAGTATAGATACACTTATGTACAAGTGGCACCGCTACTTACGGGGCTCGGACTATACGTACTTGCTGGACAATTGCTTCGCCAGCTCCGTATACTTGAGAAATTTGGAGTGCGGGCTCTCCTCGAGGGAAGAGGCCGCTGACTGCGACGGGCTGCCGTTCGCCTGCGGCAACGGCGGCGATTTGTTGCGCTGCGACGTCGGCGGCGACGAGGAGTTGCGGCTCGGGCCGCCGGACGGGCCCTGGGAGACCGCGGCGGCGGCGGCCGCCGCGGCCGCTGCCGCTGCGCCGATCTGCCGATGGTCAAGGGGTCCGGGATCACGCCGTCCTTGACGAAGTGCATCTTGGACAAGTGATGCCTGTACGCGCCCTTCGAGATGAAGGGCGTGTCGCAGAAGGCGCACTTCATGATGGAGTCGGCCGTGACGACGGCGTCGTTGCAGGCCCAGCTGAAGGCCAAGATGGCGCCGGGCGTAGGCCCGGGCCCAGGACCGCTCACACCCACTGTGCCACCGCTGCTCGGGCCGATGGTGGTCGCGGAACCACCGGAGGATCTCGCGGAACCACTCGCGCTGGGGCCGCGCGTCTCCGTCTTGTCGCACAGTTTCTGCAACGCCGCGAGAGGATGGCTGCTGGTCTTGCGTCCTTGCGAGTCCACGTTGCTCCCGCTGCCGCCACTGCCGCCGCCACCACCAACGCCCGACAGGCTGTCGAACATGGACGAGAGCGCTCCGAGGCTGCTGGACGCTTTGGTGTCGGGCGTACCCCGCGGCGTGACCGAGCGGTCGCTGCTCGTAGGACTGCTGGTGCTGTTCCTGCAAGGACTACGCGCCACCTGCTCCACTTGGCTGGTCGATCGCGGTGTCGGTGGATTCATACGCGGTGAGAGAACCTCCCGGCCGTCCTCGGCTGTCTCGTGGAGGCTGCTGCTCCGTCGGTGATTGTAGGAACTCTGATCCTCCTCGTCCCTGCAGTCGTCCACTATCTCCTTCTTCACGAACACCTCTCTCGACTGTGACTGCTGCTGCTGCTGCTGCTGCTGCTGTTGCTCGTCCTCATTCGCGCCTCTCTCCTCGGTCTCCTCGTCCCGTGGTTCCTTCTTCACCACCACGGTGGACGACTCTTCGTCCCCGGATTCCTCCGCGGCCCGATGATGGCGACTAGGTAATGGGGCGGCCTGCTTGTCGGGTGTGACGCGGTGATGATGCGACGACAGGGAACTCGAGTGTCTGTCGTGGCTCACGGCGGACAGGTCCATGCGCCTCTCCGGCGTCATGGTGTCCGTCCTGCCGCTTCCCCGCTCCGATATCGAACTGGACTCGCTGCCGCTGCGTTCCCGCCTCGCCGCGGCGTTCGCGTTGTAGTGCTGCTGCTGTTGATGCTGCTGCTGTTGCTGCTGGTAGGATCGCAGCAGGTTCATCGTTTGAGGATCCACCAACGGTTTCGTATAGTCCACGCTCTCGTCGATACCCAGCCGCTTGAGGATGCTGGTGCCCATGGGCGCGCCGGGTTGAGCGTGGTGCAGGCCGGGCGTGCCGTGTCTCACGCGAGAGTCGAAGCTCTTCTCAATGAGCTTCTCGATGGCGTTGAGAACGGAAGGCGAGGTGCCGATCGGCGGCGCGGTGGTCTCGTTGGTGTTGGGCGTGCTCGGGGTGTCCTTGCCCGGCGTGGTCGCGTCGCTCGCCGAAGACGGCGAGCGGTGGTGCCTGGAGGATATCGAGGAGGTGTCCTCGTTGACGCTCTTGCGGCCGCTCTCGCTCGGCGGTAACGTCGCCGGCAAGTGATTGGACATGAGCGCGTTCTTCAGGAAGTTCCGCTGATTCACGCCGACCGTGCCGGCGCCGATGCACTGGCGGATGTGCTCGACGAAGAGCGGCGTCTCGATCTTCTCGCCGCATTTCTCGCAGGTGATCCTGCCGGCGTGCTTGCCGAGGCTGTGGCTCAGCCCGGTCGCCGCGTCGCCGTTCTTGAACTCGTTCTGGGCGCGCTCCAGCTCCAGCAGCTTCCTCACGGGCAGTGACTTTTTCCGCTTCTCGCGCGTCTGTCGCCGGCGGCCGCCGCTCTCGGTGATCGAGCGCATGATGTGCTCCTTGTAGTGCGAGTTCTTCACCATGTGGTTGCTGAGTTCCTTGAGCGAGCTGAACGCCTGGTCGCACACCTTGCACGTCAGCACGGCGCTCACGTGGCTGCTGGTGGCGCCGCCGCCGCCGCCGCCGCCGCCGCCGCCTCCGCCGGGCCCGCCAGGACCGTTTCCGCCGTGGGGACCGGAACCACCGCCTCCAGGTTGCACCCCGGCGTTGCTGCCGCCGCCGGTGACGCCGCCGGCGGCGGCGGCCGCGGAGCCGCCGGTGCTGCCGCCGCCTTTGCTCTCGTCCGACGACTTCCACGATATGATCTGCTCCTGCGAGATGATGTTGGTGTAGTGCTGCGTCTGCTGCATGTGCGAGGTCATCTCGGCGAGCGAGCGGAAGCTCTGGCCGCACCACATGCACTTGAGTATCTGCCGCGTCTGCTCGGCGCCCTTGCCCAACCAGACGTCTTGACCTCGCACGAGCTTGCGCGGCAACGGCATCGTCTCCTTGATCAGGAGGTTCAGGTCGGATGGATTCTGCTTGCTGCCAGGCGCGCCCGAGCCACCACCGCCGCCGCCGCCGCCGCCGCCACCGTTGTTGCCCGAGGTCGGCGGCTGATGCGGCTGCTGAGGCGGCGGTATGCTCGGCATGCTCGTCTGCTGCGGGTGAAGACCCGGAGCGGGTGGAGGTACCGGCATGTTGACGCCGCAGTGCTTCGCTTCCTTCATGTGCGCCGTCATGGCGGCCAGAGACGGGAAGCTCTGCTTGCACCATACGCACTTGAGAACATCCTTCGCCTGGTCAGCCCCCTTGTTCAGCCAGTGGGACTGCCAAGCGCTGTGACGGCTGCTGGACGTCGTGCTGGCTCCGGTATTGCCGCCGCCGCCGCCGCTCGTCACGGAGCTCCCACCGCCACCACCGCCGCCGCCTCCTCCTCCTCCTCCTCCTCCTCCACCTCCAGCGGACAACGACGACGACGACGACCTGAAGAGATCCTCGCCGCCGAGTTTGCTGATCTTGTTCAACTCCTCGAGCGCCTTGGTCGCCTCGCTCGGTGGATACGGCTTGTCCAGTGCCGCCGGCGGCTTCATCTTGCCGTTCCACAGCTGATGATGATCGACCACGCCGCCGGTGCTCTTGGGCGAAAGTTGCTGCTGACTAGTAGCCGCTGCCGCTACCGCCGCGGCGAAGTACGGGAAATGCGAGGCTACTACCGGCGACGTCCACGGCGACACGACGGGTCTGCCGTAGTTGGACGACGTGACCCCCGACACCGTCTCCTGGTGGCTCGCGACGCTCGCGGCGCTCGTGGACGCCAGTCTCGACGACTTGCGCGGCGGCGGCGGCGGCGAGTCCTCCGGCCCAGGTCGCTTCCTGTTGGCCAGCGACAGATCCAACGGGCCGTTGTTCGTCTCCGTGGACGAGGACGGCGTGGGCGGTTTGCTCAGGTTCAAGATCTGCTGCTCCTCCTCGTCCTCCTCGATGGAAGACGCTTTTCTCGTGCTAAAGTCCAGCACCGCCGGCAAAGGCGTCGCCGACGGCGAGATCTCGCCGACGCTGCTGGGCGACACCAAGAGGCCGGGTGTCGCGGCCGGCGGCGAACACGAGGAGGAGATCAGAGGCGACACCGAGCCGCGCGACAAGGGCGAGTGGCCGAGGAGGAAGCGCTGATGGGTCTGCTGCAGGTACGCCGCCATGACCGCTGCGGGGTGGGATGGTAGTAGGGTGTGAGTTCCAAGGGGTAGAGGCACGGTACTACTCGGACTGACTGGACTCGCGCTGCTCCTCGTTGCGGGCGGTGGGGGGCTTCCGGTCGCCGGACCGGACGATTCCCGAGAATCTCTCGAAGGACAGCGCGGACTCATTGGCTCCCTGAAATTACAAACGACAGCGCTGCGCTGTAATCGTCGAGTGTCAACCGGCGCGCACGTGCCAGCCGAGGCTCTAATCAGACACACACGTCGCACGCAGCCCGCCGTGCGGTCCGAGTTTGGCGGAAGGTACCAGCGCGGCGCGGCGCGGCGCGGCGCGGCGGCGCGAAGAAACCCGCAGCGGGCCGACGCGGCGGGACCCGCTCGGGGCTCGTTAATCATGATAACCGTGTGATAATTTTCTTGTAACCGATCCGCGCTCGCGCCGGCATAACGCAGGTGACGCCGTGACGTTAATATTTCATAAGCGTCCGTGCCATGGGAATTACTATGCAAACAGCTTTCGCCGTGCCGCCGCGGCGGTATGATGGAAACGACGAATACCCGGAATCATCGGCGCCCGGCTAAGCGGGGGAAAAAAGGCTCGCGTGATAGATAGAGCTCGCGGACGTTAGCGTGTTGCGGCGCGGTGGTATAACGGCCGATGGATAATTCACGCTTGAGAAACGTCTGTCGCTGCGAGCGAACGAGCGAGCGGCCGCGTGCACACGCGATACACACGCACATGAACGTAGTAACCGCCTGCCTCCCTCCCTCCCTCCCTCCCTCCCTCCCTCCCTCCCTCTGGCCGGTGCCGCCCGTGCAAATACACACGCGATGGACGAAACGACGGACTATTACAGTCCATGTATCGACAACGAGGACGAAAACACACTTTACGATAAATTACTCGTCGACTCTCTGTGCGCCGCGCGAGTTCACACAGCGCGCGCAGCGGCGACGGCGGCGGCGGCGGCGGCGGCGGCGGTCCTCTCCTCGTGCGAGCTTCTTCTCCGTTCCTCTCTCTCTCTCTCTCTCTCTCTCTCTCTCTCTCTCTCTCTCTCTCTCTCTCTCTCTCTCTGTCTTTCTTTCTTCTCCTCCCTCTCCGTCGCACGCTCCAACAACACCGCGCGCGACTTACTCGCGAATACGAAGCGCACGATAATGCGCCATCGCGCGAGCGTCCGTCGTGACAAATTACGATTAATTATCCGCTCCGACGACGGCGGCGGCGGCGGCGGCGGCGGCGGCGGCGGCGAACGTTAGTCATCCCGCTCGTCGGCAAAAACGGCGCGACTCTCAAAGCAGCCGGTGTACAGAAGCGCGATCGATACCTGTCGGAACGTCATCAGCCGCGCGCGAAGATCGACCATCGAAAGGGAGCACGTGGCCGGAACGATTAGAGGCCCCCGACGCGGGCTATTGTGCAGACGGCTCTCTCTCTCTCTCTCGCTCCCCCTCCGTCTCTCTCTCTCTCTCTTTCTCTCTCTCTCTCTCTTTCTCTCTCTCTCTGTTTCTCTCGCTCTCGCTCGTCGAATCTCGATGCGCGGCGCGGCGCAGCGCAGCGCAGCGGCGTTCCAGACCTGTCGACGGCTCGCTCGTAACTGACTGTTCCTGACTGAATGCCGAATGCGTGCCGCGAGATGAAAGGGGACCGCTGCCACGCATGCAGGGGAAGT
>NW_020230489.1:12500-27500 GCF_003227715.2 Harpegnathos saltator
CGCGAGGTGTCTGTTTAATTGTTCGCGAGCGCGCCAGTTCTGATCTGCACGACACTGCGCGGCGACTCTTAAAGGAGACGCCGAGATAGCCGGGCATTCTTCGCGACTGGATTACAATTAAATATTAAGCAATTAAGAAAACACACATCGACGCGATAAGGGGGAATATAAAATGCAGCGCGCGGCGCGTCGCGTTTTAAAATCGGCCAGCACGGTAGCGCCGCGTCGCCGATCCCCGAGGTGGGCTAATTAATGCGAGCTTTAATTACACAACACGAAACGAAATCGACCCAGCGGGCGGCGGGAGGGGGGGGGGGAAGAAGGGGAAGTGATGCCGCGACCGGGTCGGACGCGTTAAGGGAATTTCCTCGGAAAATCATTTTGCACACACCCGCTGCGCGTTCGCTATCAGGCGTTCGCCATCGCGCACAGACACACATCAGCCCGGCTTCGTTCTATTCCTCATTGTCGGACAGGCCGTCAGTGAATACCGGTAATTACATAACCACCGTGTTAGAATGTAGAGCCGCGTAGCCCGTCAGAAAAGATGTACGCTTCGCGAGCGGACTGGTCGAGTCTCTCTCTTGGCGGGGTACAAAGTTAATTTCTCGTCTCTCTCTCTCTCTCTCTCTCTCTCTCTCTCTCTCTCTCGCTCTTCCACGTCAGAACAAGACGGGACAAGACGGGACGAGCGAGTCAAGTTGCCGGGACGCCTTCCGAAAGAGAAAGAGAGAGAGAGAGAGAGAGAGAGGGAGAGAGAGAGAGAGAGAGGGAGACGGATCTTTGATAAGTAGTACTACTCGCGCTCGGTTATCTCCGCGCGAATATCCCGGAGAGGCGCGGATCGTTCGGCGGCGGGCCGGGAGTGCGCTCGCGGCCCACCAGGGCGAGTAACCGGGTCGAACTTTAGCAACGTCCTGGCAATAAAACAGTACATAATAACAAGCCGGCGGCTGCGGCGGCAGGGAAGGAACAAAAGGAGAACCTGGAGGAGGACAGGAGAGGAGATGAATTTCTGATGCGAGAGAACCGTCGGAAGGCTGGCGGGGAGAGTGACAGGAGGCAGACGAAGAGACGAACGGATGGACAGGCAGACAGACGGACGAACGGACGGGCGGACAGAAGGACGAAGAGGGACGGTGAGAAGAGGGAGGCCTCGCATTGTGATTCTCTCGCGGTCTGCCAGAGAGTGACTGACGGGTGAATCCGTTTTCTCCTTCCTCCGCGCCTCTTCCTCCCTCTCTCTCTCTCTCGCTCTCTCTCTCTCTCTCTCTCTTTCTCCCTCTCTCTTTCTCTCTCTATCTCTCCTCCTCGCGCGCCTTCCGTCCTTCTTTCCGTGTCTCTTTCGCGATTCCTCCTTCTCTTCCTCCCGGAGCAACCGGCTTTTGAAAGCCTCATACTCAATCCGTATTCGAGAGATACAAGACGTTGATTTACGACTTCCTCGAGTGATGATCCAGATTTTTCGGATCGATCGCGCACAGCGAAGGCGGGGGAGAAGAGGGTCACTCCTCGAGCGCGGAAGAATGTCACTCTTGTTTCGAAAGTTTCGTCGAAGGCTCTCTCTCTCTCTCTCGCACAACCGTCGAGCTTTATCCGCGGCAGCGTTGAGAATATCGTCGCGATAGCTGAAACCGCGAAGCGGCAAATAAGCGGGACGGAAGCGCGTAAAGCGAGCGAAATTATTAAGGAATTTACGTGTTTCTCTCTCTCTCTCTCTCTCTCTCTCTCTCTCTTTTTTTTCTCTCGAGGACCAAAGTCGCGCGAACCCTCTCGCTCCTCGTCAACGTCGCCGCGAGACAGAGACGCATTAGGAAGAGAGCCCGCGTGGAATTAGATCAATGCACGGTATCGAGACCACAAACATTCTTCAGCATTCGATCCCCCTTCGAGTCGCCGTGGCGTTCCTTTTTTCGTCCATTTCGGTCCTCGATCTCGAGTCCCTTGAATGTCAGGTGGTCAGATTCGTGACTCACTTAGGCGTTCTTTAGGGCGACGTGAGCAGAACAAGACGACAGGCTCCAGCCGAAGACGGAGTACCTACCTACCGTTGTCTACCTGACTGATTGACTGATGAGGCGACTGTTATCCTAAGTCAACACTCACTCCATCAGTCTGTCGAATTTCCCCCACCGCCGTGCGCGCGGCCGAGGCATTGCTGCGTTCCTGCGCTGCTACGCGCGTCATCGTCAACGTGTTCCCGATCGGATCCTACAGATCTATATGTACAATTCTCGAGGTGGTCCGTCGGAAGAAACTGCTGACGACATTGACGCTCCGTGTCCATTAAGAATGAAAATAGAAAAATACGATTGGAAGAACACGCGGGCGGGAGGGGGGGAGGGAGGGAGGGAGGGAGGGAGGGAGAAAAGCGCCCAAGCACACCTTTGCGCGAGTTGTTGCGAGAAGCAGCTGAGCGGCTTTCACGCGCCGAGCTTCTGTTCCTGCGTGCGCGAGTTTGGCCGTCTCCGAAGATGGCGGCTTTGAGCCTCGAACGACGACGGAGCTCAGTCGCGATTTACTCGCAGGATACCACATTCCCTTGGCGAGGAAGAAGCAGCGTCATGAAGCAGTGTCATTTGAAAATTGTGTCAAGAATCTCCAAATCCAAAAACTTTGGATTTCTAATCTTCGATGGCTTCGTTTCGCAGACTCGGGACGACGGACAATCGGACCGTCACGTCGCTATTGTATGTCGTATGATGAGAGGGAAATCAACAAAGACATCCGACCAACTTTGGCGAGCCCCTAAAAAACAGTCGGGGAAGCAAGCCCCGTCGCGCAATAGAAGCGCGCGCGCGCGCGCTTGTGGAAATGCTTTTACAGAAACGCCATCGGTTAACCGTTTAAAAAGCGATCGACGGAGGCAGCGCGCGTCGCGCTTGCGGGCTCGGTCCGCTGGAAGCGAAATCCGCACAGAGAGCGTGCTCTCCTTCAATTTTCCACGGATATTCCGAAGTCGCGGCACTTGGACACGCCTCGTTCAATCTCGCGCGATCGACAAGGGCTGTGAAAACCCCCCGAATCCGCGTCGCCCGATTGCTTTTCCCTGCTGCCGTCGCCTTCTCTACGTGTACTCGAAATCTCTCCCCCGTCGTCGTCGTCGTCGTCGTCGTCGTCGTCGTCTCCTCTTCTCTTCTCTTCTCTCTCTCCCTCCTTGGCGCGTCCGCCTCGCCGCCCTCGCCGCTGGTAGCAACGGCAGCTACCCTTTCAAGTTGCCCCCCGCCTTGAAACCCCGAGAGCTCGCGGGGATCTTGGATTTCCGGGGCCGCTGTTTCCGCCGGCTGTTGGCGGAATTGTCGCGCCGCCTTGCGAGTAACAAAATCGAGACGAGCTGCCGCGCGCGCGCGCGCGCACGAATATTACGCGCGCGGCGCAATCCGAAGCCGGGGAGCTTCGTTCGCCGCTTTTCATTTCGCGCCGCTCTGACACGTCTACGGCCAGGCGATTTCGCCCGCCGCGGCGCTTCCGCCGCTGCGACTTCGACTGCTATCCGTTCATTCGACCGGTGCTCGTCACCGCGCGCCGAGCTGGTATCAGACAATAGTCCCGGCGGAAATCTCCGTAGCTCCTCCGATCGTCCGCGCCCACCCGCCGCCGGCTGCCGCAATCGCGAGCGCGCGCCGCGCCTCATTAAGAGGAACCACGTCGGCCGTTCTACGACTTGTCACACAATTCATCCGTCACGTCGCGTGTGATTATTTAGAAACATCAGAGCAGCGCGAGGAAAATTCGACCACGTTTCCGAGACTCCCTTTCTCTCTCTCTCTCTCTCTCTCTCTCTCTCTCTCTCTCTCTCTCTCTCTCTTTCTTTCTCTTTCCCTCTCAGTTTACACTCTCCTCCCCCATGGCGATGTCCCGCCATAATATCATAGAGTTGTATACATGACCCGAGAGGCTCCTCGAAAGAAGATGGCCTCTGCGACAAGCGCGCTGCTCGGTCTTTATCCAACATTGTTCTCATCGGAGAACCGTCCGACGGAGATGCGTGGACAGGGTGGATGGGTCGAACGCGTGCACGGTCGCCTATAATTTCGTCCTTCGAGAGTCTCCTTCTCCCCCTCGCAAGAAGGGGCACACACAGTCCGCGTATGTGCGAGTCGCGCAACGCACAAGTCGGCACGAAGCGCACGGCGGTGATAGACCGTTTAGCCGCGCGCGCGTTTCGCGCGCGGCGATAAATTACCGCGGCGGGGGTGAGAAGGTATCGCGCAGCGAGCGAGTGATTATTTATCGCGGAGGCCGATCGTGAGGACTTTATCACCCCGTTGGCGATCGTACCCGCGCACCCGGATGATGACGGCCGGTTACTCCGCGCATCGCGCGCGCGCGCGCATAAATTGTTAAATCAAAGTCAATCCTTTCGCCGATCCTCGCGGTCGATAAGCTTCGCCATTAATAACTCGCGATTCGCGCGATTTACGCCGGTCGTGCCGGGCCGAACACGGCTAATTAACGTTTCGCGAAATTCCACGCTCGGCTTGGACTCGGAATGTAAAAAGAGGAGGGAGGACGGCGCTCGCGAGAAAAAAATCGAACGCCACCGGCAGACAAGAGGAGGTAAGTGTCCTCCTTTGCACCGGTTTCCATGGGCTTCGGCTACGCCGCGGAGTAGCCGAAATTAAAAGATGTTTTTTTTATACACGCCTCTTCGCGTATCTGGCAGAACGAGCGCTCGGGAAAACGGTTGGGCGAGTGTGAGATTTCCTGCGGGAGCAGGTAGGTAGTTTTCCGCGCGACGCTTCATTCTCCTCGCAGTTCTGTGGATTTGGATCCTTCGGACATCTCGCTCGTCAGCATCAAACTCCGCGACTGACGGAATTAAGACGAGCCACCTTCTCGCTCGTTGTGTTCTCCCGATGGAAAGCCACCAAGCTGGCAAGAACCTTCCGGCCAACTTGGATCTTGTATCTCCGCATCGGGAGAGAATATAAAGAGCGACGAATTTCCCCAGCGGAGCGCCCAAGTTTCCGAGACCCCCTCTTCGTTTTTTAACGTTTCATTATCGGAGGCACGAGCGGCAGACGAAGAGGCGACGCGACGAAGGAAAGGCAGCGAGTTTCGACCGCGGTCGAAATCCACTCTCCTTCCGCGACTATTACACCAAACGTACCCGAAAACGTGCCCATGGAAAATCGGCGAAGGACGAGAGCGTGCCTCCGAGCCGAGATTCCACGACGATGGCTGGCTAATTGCAAGCAACGACATAAATCTTCTCGCTACCAAGACATCAAGCGCGACTACTCACGACGAGCAGCGACGAGGAGAGCAAACAGCGATGCGGCGCGCAACAGCTTACCCGTTTCCACGCACAAATAAATTCCCCGTTTTAATCGAGCGGGCTTGCGCAATCGCTTGCGCGTCCGCCCGGCGCTACGGAGAAATCGCGAGAAATTCGCAGCATCCGAAGGCCGCTTTTCGCCGCCGCCGCCGCCTCCGCCTCCCGCGCGCCGCGCCGATCTGACGCGCGACGGATTCACGCGGACAAGCGAGATCCACGCCACCTCGGCCGCGCGCGTTAACCCAATTCGCGATCCCGATCCGCATATTAATTCGTTCTGGCGCGAGCGCGCAATTGTCCGCGCGCGCGATTAGACGGCGCGCCAACGTCGCAGTAACGTTACAGGCGGCGGCTCCGTAGAAATCTGGGATGACGAGTGACCCAGAGAGAGAGAGAGAGAGAGAGAGAGAGAGAGAGCGAGAGAGACGGAGAGGGACATGTACGCGCGGACGGGGATAACGGAGCAAAGACATTTGGGCTTGACGCTGAGTGATGGACAGGAGGTCCACGGCGACGCAGAAACGGCGTCTCGTGGCGGGGCGCGCGAAAAAAAGAGAAAAAGAAAGGTGGGAAGGAGGGTGAGAGAGAGAGGGGGAGGGAGAGAGAGAGAGAGAGAGAGAGAGAGAGGGAGAGAGAGACGCAGTTTTGGCAAGGCGCGTCGCGCGCTGCTCGAACGCGTGTGCGAGTTATTAACGTTCATATTTTAGTGACAGTCCTTGCTAGCGAACATCATATACGCGGGGAGTCCTCGGCGCGCGCTAGAAGATATTTTTCGACGTTGTCAGTCTCCCTGTGCCTCCTCCCGCCCGCGCCGCCTGCCTGTCTCTTCGCCGCCGCGTTAATCTTCGTACTTGTCCCCCCGAATGTAGCGATTAAAAGTATACCCGAGATACGCGCGTTCCCTCTCGCACATCGCGCGATCTCCCGGCTGCGCTTGAGAGATCGCGCGAGAGATGCGCGGCGAATGATACGATCGAAAGTCGCGTTATATTCACTGGGAAATGCACGAGTCGAGGTGGAAGCGCGTCTACCCCTGTGGGCTCTTTTTGCTGCCTCGGCTTTCAAGCAAATTCGCGTATTTAAACTCTCAACGTGCGAGATGTATAAAATATGCTCGACGCGCTGCAGGCCGAAGGCGTTCGGATTTGAATCTCGTCACAGTCCCTTCGATGTTACCTGCGCTCGTAATCGCGCCCTGCGCGACGCGCGCATCAACGAGTGAACCGATACGCCGATTTGAGGGGCTACGCGTGGATTTCCAGGGAGTTTCCAAGCGCCGCGCGGCTGCGGCGGAGGCACGAAGAAGGGGAGAGGAGGCAACGAAAAATCCGGTCTCGTTCGCGTCGATCTCTCGTCTCGATTGCAAATAAAAGTCGCCCCGGCTAAGTGGCACTCGTTCGTCTCGAAACTGGTCTCGAGAGCATCGCCGCGCGCGCGCGCGCGATAAATTTAATGCGGCCGCGCGAAATAATTTACGACGCGGCCCGAAATATAGCAGACCGATCGGGCTAATCGCCTCGCGCGTTCTTCGTGGAATGGTATTAATGCTCGCTCGCGCACACGGAGGCGCCCAAGATGCGTCCGTTGATGCAGGTACGACGACTGAATGATGGATGGACGGTGCGCGCACGTCCGGTAAGACCGACCGAACGAACGAACGAACGAACGGCCAGCCAGCCAGCCGTCCGTCCGTCCGTCCGTCCGTCCGTCCGATCGCGCAACAGGCGACAGTGATGATCGATGCGTCGCTGCTCCCGCTGCTCAGGAAGGCGAAATCCGCGAACTCGTTTCGCTCTTCGTTAGTAGCATCCGTCCCCACGGCGTTTTACATTAGGCGAAAGTCGGGATCGGTGAGGAGCGCGATTAATATTCCGAGGCGCGCGGAGAGGATTGCCGCGCTCGCGCTTATTTCTCTCTTTAACCCTTTAACGGCGCATCCCGCCGCCCCGCCCCGTCGCGCGGCTTATCGCGATGTATTACCACCGGCAACGGAAGTTAACGTTATTTTTCTAAGTTCTTTTACGTATCTCTCTAAGAAATATATATATATATATATATGTCGCCGGGCTTCGGCAAGACGATATTTCGAACCGCCGACGACTCGTTCCCGCGTCTTCTCGCGCGCGTCGGCCTGACGTCGCGTCGGGCCGTCGCGTCTGAAGCGACGTGTTTTCAGACACGCGGAAACGCACACTGGGAGGAAGAGGGGGAAGGGGAGTACGAAAGAAAAGGCAGCGCGCAAGGGAGAAAGGGAAGGGCGCGCGAGCGAGGCTTTCGGCCTCGGACACAAAAAGCGCGCCGGACAATTGGAATAAAAACTATCGAGACCGACATTCCTCCGGTACACCGAATTCCAGACTTATCTTTCGATCCCGCTCGCGCTGATAAGCGATGCGATTAAACCTGCTCGCGAACAAGATCGGCGGCGCAGCTGTGTTGTGGCGCGATGCCGCGGGAGAGATGAGATCTCATATGGATTCGATTCTTTCTTTTCGCCCGCTGGCCTTTCGCTCGCAATTCTGGCAGCGTCTTGAACCGGACGTGGCCCCAAGAGAAAGACAGAGAGAAAGAGAGAGAGAGGGAGAGAGAGAGAGGGAGAGAGAGAGAGGCCATGGAAGCGCGCTGCGAAAGACGAGGGCGCCTTTCGCGAGGAACGGGGGCGGGAGGGTGGCTGACAGGAGGACGCCTTCATCACGATATCCGTCACTCTTCTCCTCCCCCCTCGTTCGTCACCCTGCCGCCTCTCCTTCCTCTTTCTCCGTCGCGAGCTGCTCGGTGTCTCGTCGCTCTCCGCCGCTCTTTCTTGCGCTTTCCGTCACGCTGCCTTTCGAAGTGTCAGTCCTGTTACCGACTGCCGGAGCGGAGGCCGTGACAACAATAATTGTCAGCGAAGTAACATCTCTCAAGCATCGCGAGCAAGAGAAAGAGCACGAAGGTGGCGGCGGCGGCGGAGGAGGAGGAGGAGGAAGAAGAGGAGGAGGAGGAGGCGGTGGCGGCGGCGGCGGCGGCGGCGGCGGCGGAACGGTGAGCACGCGAGCGCGCGAACTCGCGAGGAGAGGAGAGAAAGGGCCGACTGGCCTATTTATAGAACCGGCAACAAACATAGAGCAGCTGGTGTCGATCCGTCCGGTTATCGCCGCGTTTACACAGCCCCTGTCATATCCTCTCGCGAAGTGGCGTGGCGCAGCGCAGCGTGGCTGCACGCTCGCTCGCGAGCGCGCGAAGCTCGAATAATCACTTCTTTCCGGGGACTCGAGTACAAAGGCTCGATTGTGGCGTCGTGACGATTCCCCGATTCTCGCGTGATACGGAATTAATCTCCGTCGCCGGCGTCGCCGGAGAGATCAAGAGGACGCGACGCGCGTTCGCTCGCTCTTGGCAAGCCCGAGCAAGGCTCGCGCACGAATCTGCCCGCTTTCTCCGTGGAACATCTATTCCGATGATAAAGGTTACGCGCGAGCGGCTCTCTCGAAGGCTCTCGGCCGGCCCCGGCGGAGCCTTCACAAGGATAACGAAACGCGATTATCGCGCTCGGTCGGCCGGTGTAACGCGAGACGTCATACATCGCGAGGCCGCGATGCGGCCGTCTGATCGCCGTCACTGCCCGAAATAAAAACTTCCGTGACGAGCGTTCAACGTGGGATGCATATTGGCGAAGGCAACGACGAGCGACGGCGACGACAACGACGACGACGACGACGCATCCGGCGCGTCTTCTTGACGGGTGAGAAGAAAATAAGGCGCGTGACCAGTTCGCGTCTTAATCCCAAAGAAGAGTGGATGTCTCTGGTGAAACGGCTGGCTACTTCCACTCGTCCTCATCTCGCGGCCGAGAAAGGGGGGAGGAGCGGGGACGGTGTCCCGAAATAGGCTGGCGGGCCGCGCGAATGAGCGAACGGCCGACTCACCGATCCGTCCTAATAAATATTGTGTCAACGTAAATAAGTGCGATGCCACGTGGTGCGCGAGCGAATGCTCGCGGAGCTAGCGGCGGAGAGACGAGACGAGATGAGACGAGAGAGAGAGAGAGAGAGAGAGAGAGAGAGAGAGAGAGAGAGAGAGAGAGAGAGAGGGTGGGAGAGGGAGGGGACGGAAAGAGAGAACGGTGGCGCACCGACAGAGTTGATCTGTCGGCTGGATGACGGACGGCTGATGTACAGAAGGACAGGTGCGCCTCTCGATCTTTTCTCCCCTCGAGCGCCTGCTCGTCGTTCGTCTTCTCGTCTCCCGTTCTCCTTAGCTTCGTCTTCTTCGCCGCCGCCGTCGCCGCGGTCGAATCGCTCTCTCTCTCCCTCTCTCTCTCTCTCTCTCTCTCTCTCTCTCTCTCTCTCCCGCATCCTGAACCACTCTCGCGATCGTTTCGCCTTGACGGCTCGAGAGCCGCGGCTGCTAAGCGATTACCGCAGCGCGTACAATGTTGCGAACGCCGAGGCTGCGCTGCAGCAGCAGCACGCGGAGGCGGTTGTTGTTGCCGAGTGCTGTTTGAGTGCTCGCGATCGCGTCGAATCGAGGTAGCAGGTGGAGGAGGAGGAGGAGGAGGAGGAGGAGGAGGAGGAGGAGGAGGAGGCGGTGGCGGCGACGGCGGCGAGGCAGGAGGGGAAAGAGATGAACGTCTCGGATTGTTGGTGTCTGTTGGCAGCCGCCGTCGCAATTTTACAATCCGCGCTCCCGCGGCTCCCGGCTCCGATTATCGTAATCATCGCAGTGTCCCGTTAGAACGCAAAGCCGAGCGCGTTAATTAACGCGCTCGCTCGTCATCTAATTTATATGCATCAATTCCAAAGATTCCGCTCGTATAATGCCGTCACGGATTAGTGTGAATGGAAATTAGAGAAGCGTTCTTGTCGTTGGAGTAACGGATGGGTGATGCGAGCGGCAGGTGCATATCTCTCAATCTTCCTCTCTCCCTCTCTCCTCTCTCCGTACGCGCGAGCGCGACGACCCCTCGTCGCTCGGTTAATTCACACCCGAGAGAGAGAAAGAGAGAGAGGGAGGGAGGGAGAGAGAGAGAGAGCGAGCGAGCGAGAGGAGCTTCGATTCTCGCAACAAACGCAAATAATGCGCCTTAACACGCGCGCTCGATATCGCGGCGGTTTCTAACAGCGACGGCGATTATTTTTCAAACGTCCCGCTCGCGCAGCGCAAACGACGTCTCGTCGGCCGAGTAAGGGCAGATCGTCACCGTGGCAGCCGGTACATTGTATCTTTGTCATCCTCTCGAGTACGCGTCGAGAGGCGACGAGCGTTCGCGGCGTTGGCGGCTCAAAGAGCAGATGTCGTCTGTACGCGAACCGGATATTTTCGAGTTATGCAGCAGCCGTTTAACTTTTCGTACCGCTGCCGCGCCGGCGGTGTATTATTCCACTTTTCCGCTCGGTCTCCGCTCGCTCTTCCCCCCTTTCTCTCTCTCTCTCTCTCTCTCTCCCTCCTTTCCGCGACCGAGTTATTTACACCGTATTCCTTGTAACCGCGTGCCCCGTAGCCTATAACTCACCTCCGCGCGCCGCGAGAGAGGACTTGGGGTAGTGCCACTCCATCGGTGGACAGCCGTCTAAATATAGTCCTACTAATATGCCGCGGAGCGCGATTTACGAAGCGCCACCGAGACCATCATCTCGATGGCCCATCGTCCGATGAATCACGGCGCGCGGGGATCGTGACGATGGAGGCGGCTAAAATTCGCCGCGCTCTGCCGCGCGGTTATCTTTGTAAATCTTTGTAATCCTCGTGTATCGCGGCCGCACGCGATACACGCAACGCGGCCGCGCTCGCGCCGCCTGTTTCGCCTTCGAAATACGAGACAAACGTTCCTCCCTCCACCCTCTCCCTCTCTCTCTCTCTCCCTCTCTCTGTTCGAGAGAGTCCAGTGGCTTTCCCACCGTCACGATAACCACCGAAAAATTTCCCTTGTGAGGTAGGCGCGCGCGCGCGTTACAGCCGAATGTGAAAAATTCGGGCGAGTACGTATATCAGCACGTTTTTCCTATTACCCAAATACCCCGCGCCGGCGTGTAACACGTATTTTAAACTAAACGAACGCGAACTACGTGTGCACCCTTACCCCCGGCTGCGCCCGGCATTCGGCAGTATGTGCAGTTGGAAATGTCGGGGAAAGTTAGGAGCGGAGTTCGCTGAGGGAAATACGCGCGGCAGGAGGACGGAAGGAGGTGATGGCCAAGAGGTGGAGAGGTGGCAGTCAGTCAGTCACTCGGTCCTCCGTCGCTCCAAGCCAGAGAGCAGTTCCAGCGTAGTCGTAAGGGGGCCGAGACCGAGGTTGGAACAGATTTATGCGACACACATGCGGCAAAGGCGTATAACTCACTCGCTCGCCCATAATATCCACCCCCCGGGCCCCGCCGAATACCGTTCTCTCTCTCTCTCTCTCTCTCTCTCTCTCTCTCTCTCTCTCTCCCTGCCTCTCTTGCCGGTTCCCCTCCAAAAGGCATCCAGATGAGAGACAGACGCACCAATACTGTCGAACGCGAGACCGACGCGCGGCGATATTTATTACGTATTGGGATTATGTTATCCCAGTGGTTATACCAGAGAGCGAGACGAGACGGGGCCGGGTGAGGGGGTGGAGGGCGCGCTGCCGCGCGAAAATGCGTTCGCTCAGCGAGGTATCTAAAAGTCGTCTCGCTGAGTCGGGTAATTCGGAGCGGAGCTGCGGTCTGGATTGAATATCCTCCGCAAAACGTGTATCAGTCTGAATGTTTTATTGCTCCGTTAAATATCGAGAAACCCAATCGGGTCGTCCAAATATAATACGAGGAGTAGGTGATGCGCTGAAACGTTACCACTCACTACATCACGAGGCTCTCTCGATCTTGAGGAAGCAAACAGACGCTCTCACACTTCGGACACGATGGAAAACGAAGACGACGACGCGACTCAATAATTAGACGGCAATCGGGTCTCGCTCAGACTGATCGACCTCGAAAGCAATCGCCGAATAATTGAATTTGGGACACGATTGCGGCGAGATTCGAAGCGTCGCCATGTTTAAATAATGACACCTCGCCTTTCTCCCTTTTTCGCTTGTTTCCTCGGCAACGAATCGTTTCGTCCGGAATCATCAATATTGCAGAAAGAGCTTTTTTGCGCGAGAACGCTCTCGTAAATCCCGTAGACTTCTCGCTTTCGTCGGCTTAGCGTATATTCCCATAACGCGAATAAAAACGTCGGTGCAGCAGGATATGGTGGTCAGAAACGTTCGTAAATCGAGAAGCCCGTTTGCGCGCGTACCGCACGAAAGGGAGCGGAAAAAAAGCGCGAGAGAAAGAGAGATGAGAGAGAAAGAGAGAGATGAGAGAGAGAGAGAGAGAGAGAGAGAGAGAGAGAGAGAGAAGGGCAGGTAGCGAGAACGAGGGAGAAGGCGAACGAGAGAGCGAGAGGAGACCAGCGAGAGAAACAGCGACAGAGAGAAAGGGGGAGAGAGAGAGAGAGAGAGAGAGAGAGAGAGAGAGAGAGAGAGAGAGAGAGAGAGAGAGAGAGAGAGAGAGAGAGCGAAAGAGAATATCAGAGGGGAAAGAAAGAAAGTCCTGTATATGGGGTTACCTATGCCCATATCGAGCCTAGTTAGCCTGGCATCGTACCACCTTTGTTTGCTCGCCCCACCAGCGGGTGTCGTCACGACCGTACGTACACAGAGAGGAGACCGACACGCAAATCCACATAACGCGCGCTCGCTCGCACGCACGCACGCACGCACGCACACGCGCACATACGACGTCCTACGCACACAACGTTCGCCGCAGTAGCCGTAGCATTATATCGTGAGCACAGAAGTAATTTATAGTTGCAATAATTTATTGGGTACCATGGGGTTTATACTTGCCTGACGTGTAGCCATCCGTCACCGTCAGTGACGTCACCTCCCTCCACATAATGACTACCTACGCCCCTCTGACTCTCCTTCCCCCTCTGGTACGATCCTACCCCCTCGACCGCCCCTCCCTGCCCCCCCCCTCTTGCGCCAACCTTACGCCCCTCCGCGACCCCTTCGCCGTACGTCTCAGTGCTGAAGCGTGCACCCTTCTGCGTGAACTAACCTCCCCCCTTCTCCCTTGCTCTCTCTCTCTCTCTCTCTCGCTCTCTCCCCCCCTCCCTCCCTCCCTCGTTGTTCCTCTTTCTCTCGAGGCACGGTCAACTAGAGCGTTCGTCTAGTTGATATATTTTCGGTCCGCCGGTACACGACATTAGATGCGGAACACGCGCTCGCTCGTGTCGAATGTAAGATAATGAGCGATGCGGGCTAACGCGGTCAAAGGCGCTGCGAGAACACCTGTGACTTCCAGCACGACCGGCGTCTCCTGATATATTCTCGTCCGTGCGGCATTTACCTCGCGACAAAGCGTGGCAAATCCTGAATTTTATTCTTATCCAGCCACGCACCAGTCGTTGCTCGTCTCGAGTCAACGCGGCCGGATGAAGGTAACGTTTGAGAGGTGCGCGACTTTCTTCTCCTTCTTTCCTGTTTTTACAAAGAACGTATACGACGGCGGGAAGATCGGTGTAATGTCCGCGGCCGGGTTGCGCGATTCCCAGCGGCGAAGTTTTCTTCCGGTCACCAAACCGACCGCCAAAGGGCAAAGGCACAGGGGGACAGGACAACGGTTGGCGTTAGACGGTCAGATGGTCGGGGTGGAGAGACACCAGTCCGTGTGAGCGCGCGCGCAAATCGCTTGATGAAGCGATAAGTCGAAAAAATTGTCCGAAAATTCGAGCCTCGGAGGAGACGCGCGCGGAACGCGGGCGGAACGTCATCTCGGAGAGGACTCGGGCAATAACGATTTTTCACGGGAGCAAAATCGTGGAGGAGCGCTCGTATATCCTCCGTGCAGCAGAAGTTCGTTCGTCTGACGGACAGCGTCGAGTAAGACGGGATGACGTGAGGCCGCGATACGTCAAGCCGCCGCCGCCGCCGCCGCCGCCTTCTCCTCCTCCTCCTCCTCCTCCTCCTCCTCCTCCTCCTCCTCCTCCTCCTCCTTCGCCCGTCCGACCTTCCACCCGCGCGCCACAGCGCGCGCCTCTCACCTTCTTCGATTTCACGTATATACGCGCGCCGGCCGTGGTGGTAGGTGATGTAGCTGCGGCGGCGACGGCGGTGACGGCGGTGTTGATGGTAGTGGTGGCGGTGCTGGTGTGGTAGTAGCAGCGTCGGCCGTGGTGGTAGTAGTAGTGCCATCGCAGTCACCAGAGGCGCCTTCTGATGGCTGGCGGAGATGACGAGTTGGTCCAGAGCTAGATATGCTCGTCACGTTCCTGGCTCGCCTCCTGAGAGGAGCGAGGGAGGTGGGGGAGGAGGCAGCGGAGGGCACACGGGCGACGGAGCGGCAACGCTAGTGGCGGTGGTAGTGCTGCCGTTGCTGCTGCTGCCGTTGCCGTTGCTGGTAGTAGTAATAATGCTGGTGGTAGTGGTGGTGGTGTGGTGTGGTGTGGTGGTGGTGATGGTGGTGGTGGTGGTGGAGGAAGCCGAGGGTGCGAGTGGAAGTGACGTTGACGGGCGTTTGTCACTGTCCTCGGCAAATAATATCCAGCACCGCCCGCTACACCCCATCCCACCACATCCGCAAACCTTCCTCAGGATGAGAGAGAGAGAGAGAGAGAGAGAGAGAGGGAGAGAGAGAGAGAGCCAGAGGTAGAAGTCACGCGTGTGTATATGCGCGAATGCACGCGGCGCCGATGAATCGGTGTGTACGTGCTGGCTTCTCGCGTGT
>NW_020230489.1:32500-44766 GCF_003227715.2 Harpegnathos saltator
GAAAAAGCGAGGTAAAAGGCAGGCAGGCAGGCAGGCAGGCAGGCAGGCAGGCGGGTGGGCAGGGCAAGCAGTGAGATAGGATGGGAGGGAGGGAGGGAGGGAAAGAGCCGGAGGAGAGAGAGAGAGAGAGAGAGAGAGAGAGAGAGAGAGAGAGTCCAAAGTGATTGCTTAAAGGATCGATTAAAGCATCCGTCGAAGACAGTGTCGAAACGCTTCAGTCCGACAGTTTGAAGGAAGCTGGAACCTCGAACGACGACGACGACGACGACGACGACGACGACGACGGTCCAAAGGTCCGACGAGGCGAAGGGGTGTGGTACGTGAAGGGTGAACGTGAGTTTGCAGTAACGAAAGAGAGAAAGCCACGGTCGCCTCGGTATGCGTGCACACGAGCGCTCACATGTGTACACTGTGTGTGTGTGTGTGTGTGTGTGTGCGTGTGTGTGTGTGTACGAGCGCGGGCGCGCGAGTATATTCGACGGAGGCGAAGAGAGAACGAGCGAGATTCGAAAGGGGAGCGAGCGAGAGGTCCGCTGTTTCATCTGTCACCTGCAGACGCCGCCTTCCTTTCCGTCATCGTCCCTCTCACCCGACCGGCAGCCACCCCCGGCGACCCCCTTTAATAATAACAACAATAGAGCCGGACTAGCGGCGGTCGGTCGCCGTCGTGGCATGTGGACCGGGGGTGGACGTCAGCGAGAAGGGGGGCAGGAGGAGACGGGGAAGGAGTGGTGTCGGTGGTAGGGTATGGGTCACAAGACGGCCGTGTCACGTCCGCTTCCAACCTCAACCCACCTCCTCGACAGGTCCACCCCGCGTGTCAACCCCATTCAGGGACGTAGGGGTCTGTCTCTTCGGGGGGTTCAGGTGCATCTCGCGCCTCCGCGCGAATTCGAAGGAGGCCGCGCGCGCGTATTGTCTCCGCTGCTCCCGCGTACTCCGCGCGGGATTATTTATCTCCTCCGCCGTCGCGTATTAATATCGCGCGTGTTGCTCGTCAACGACGGGGGCGGATTTCGTGCTCGCCGACGAAACGATACGCGCGCGCGCGCGCGCGCGCGGCGCAGCCCGAAATACGATGCGAGCGCGCGCGGTTCAACGAACCGCGCGGGGAGGGACGGAGCGGAGAACAACGCGGCGTAGCCGGGCGAATAATATCTCGGAAGTGCGCGCGTTTTTCCGGAAGCGACCGCGAGGACCGATCCGTCCCTGACTTCATCCCCAACCCCATCTTTTACCAGCGTCCGTCCGTCGGCCCGTCGTCTCCCCACCCCCGCCTTTCGCGACCCTTATTACACGTCGCGGCTCAACTTCATCAGGGGGATGTCGCACCACTCTCACGAGTACGAGCATTAACCTACACACCGGGCCTGCGTCACGTGTACGTGCACGCTACGTGGCAATGCTAATGTCCAGGAATGCGAGCGTGTACGTAGATGCATCTGCAGTATTTCGCGATAATGCTGCGCCTCGGCTAAGGCCGAAACGCCTCGTTCTCGCGCGCGCGCGCTATGTAATTATATTTTTGCGATACACACGTGTCGCCTGTGTGTACATACAATCATGTACATACAAACACACACACACACACACACACACACACACACACACACATGCACATGATAAAACAAACGCATACGCAGCGACGTAACGAACATTGGCTCTCGCCTTCTCGTTATGTATCGGAATTATTTTAATTTCTCCCCGGTCTAATTTACGACACGCCCTGCGCCTGCGGGGAAATACAAAATTAGACGCGAGGAATTATGATAAACACACGCGTAATTTCACACAGGCGAAACGTGTGTTTTCGGCCAATGGCCGAAGCGAAAAACGCGGCTGGGGAGAGGGAGGGGGGGGAGGGGAGCCGGGCGGGGAAGGACAACGGGCACGTGCGCGCAAAGTACGACCGGGCGTTTTCATCATTTCATTACGAGTGTGTGATCGCGCGATGTCGCCGAAACGACGTCGGGCGAGAGGCACTTTTTGCCGGGGACTTGGTGATTTCGCGCATGAGCCGCGGCGGAACGTGTCCGGACCATTAATCGTTCGTAATTTCATTCGATTTAATTACCTGGCCGACGCGCTCAAACCGAACGAGGCATTAAACCGTCGCTACCGAGCGTAATGTTTGCATTTTAATACGCGGGACTGATGTTCTCGCTTCGCGTAACACTTTCGCGTTACCTAATAATAGCCGCGTAATGAGCGCGTCTCTGCATCGGTTAGCGACCAATAATTAGCGCCCGCCCGATTGTACGCGCAACGAGCGCGTATTTTTATTCTCTCCCTCCCTCCCTTCTTTTCTCGCAACCGCGAGCGGAGCTTTCCGCCGCTCGAAGCAAGAAGAACGAGCCGCGACCGGCGCGCGGCGACACGAGAGCTCACTTACTTTGAACGAGCCGCGCGCGATTCTCACCGCGCGCGAGAGGTTCGCTGCCACGAGCACGTGATGATAATAAACGAGAGTCGCAAGGACTCGCGGCGTTATCCTTGACGAGAGGCGAGTTCTCGATTAATTTAGCAGTCGCCGCTGCTGTGCGAAATTCGCCGCTCGGCCGATTCCGACTGTGCTCGAGCGCGGCGGCGGTCCTTCTGTTGAATGATTCAAGGACTTTGACAGGCGACAGATTCCGTATTATCGATGCGTCGCGCAAATCCGGCGTTTCAGTGGCGATAAATTTTTTTCCCTTCCCCTCCCCTCCCCCGCCGTCCCCCCTCGCCGTTCCCGCCGTCCCCGGCCGGTAGGTCGATACAAAACTGAAATAATTTGATAAATGCATGGGCCATTGCGCGTAATGACAGCCTCTCGCTGCGTTTCGCCCCGGGCTCGTCCGCGCGCTCTCTATCCCCCTTTTTATTTTTTTTCGCCCAAAAGGTAATCCAATCGAGAACGATGATTGAATTATTAATTGAATGACGCGCGTGGCTGGGGTCACACGCGTGCTGCCGCGTATCCGCCCGCCCATTCTCTCTCTCTCTCTCTCTCTCTCTCTCTCTCACGCGCGCGCGCGCGCAGCGATGAGACGGTTGCTCATCGCGAATAATTCGCCGGGCTCGCGCAGCTGCTAGTGCCTTTTAATGCGTCTCGAAAAATGTATCGACAACCGATAAACCGGCAGAATTAAATTTCTCCTCTTTCCCGTGCTTTTACTGCAGCAACACAGCAGCACGCCAAAAGGCAGGCGCGCCGCGCCGCGCCGCCTGCTTGCTCGCTTGTGCCCGCGTACACGAAAATAGATTTCGTTTTAAATTCCCGGGGCTGCACGTACGATTTTCAATTAAAAATTTATCAGCGCCCACGCGCCCGCGATGAATGTATCCGTGTCCGATATTTCTTTCGCATTGTTATATAATTATGACAACGTGCGTTCGCCGCTGCGGACGGATCGGGTATCGCGTATCGGACGCGCGGATCCGAAACAGAATAGGGCGCCTCCTCCTCCCTGTCGTCCCCCCCCCGCCGCCCCTCTCCCGCCGGCCTTTCATCCCGCCTTCGACAGCACCAGGTTCACGTTTTCAGGCGCGTCAACGCGAATTTCGCCGTGTACAATTCGCGAGCTGCTGCCGGTCTTCGTCGCTCCGCGTCGACTTGTCTTTTTCGCATCGACTTTGAAACTAGCGACGACCGCCGCCGCCGCCGCCTCTCCGCTGGGGACCGACGAAAAGAGAGAAGGAGAAAGAGAGGAGCGGCCAGAGAGAGAGAGAGAGAGAGAGAGAGAGAGAGAGAGAGAGAGAGAGAGAGAGAAGAGAAAAAACAAAGACGAGAGGCTGGGGAAAGAGCGCGCGGAGAGACGAGGGTTTTGTCTCGATCTCGTCGACGGCCTTGAATGATCTCGCCCTCGGAAATTTGATCGACACCGGTCAAACGAGTAGACCGGACTTCAAACGCACACGTGTGCGCGCCCCGTCACCGCCGCCGCCGCCGCCGCCGCAGAGTTTTGTTCCCCGAGCGGTCAGACGTTCGCTTGGAGTCCATCTCTCCGCGAGGTGGACAGAGAAGAAGATGACGAGGTGGAAGAAGCGGCGGCGGGGCGATCCCCGTCTTCCAGGGAATAGTCGGGAGACGGGCGCGGCGTGGCCGGAGTAACTCGGAAAGTGTCAGAACGATAATCTGACGCTGGCAACGTGATGGACAGGACGAACGGTCCACTTCGCCTTCCACTCTCTCGCGTCTTCCCGTCATCCTTTTCCTTCTTCGCCCCGCCACCGCCGCCGCCGCCCTCGCCCTCTCGCGCCTCTGCACCTCCGCTAATGCAAGACACCGGGTTGTATTAAATGCCGTTCCGTTTTCACGACCGCCCGCGAGACGGTCCGTCGTGGCGCGGCCGTCACGTAAATGCCATGTCCTACGTGTCTATGTGTGTGTGTGTGTGTGTCTGTGTGTGTACGTGTATGTGTGTGTATGTCAAGTGTGTGTCGAGGTTTTCGCAACGAATCACCGGTCGCATAATTGCGAGGACAATTGTATCGGCCTGTACCGTAATTTTACGGCATATATTTTCTTCACAGTCGAGTCTTATAGCAGCAGAGATTATCTCTCGAGTTCAGGCAATCTTGAACATGCGACTCGTCACTTTGCGAACGAAATTGGATGATAATAATAATAACAATAATTTTATTATATAAAACAGACCCAAAGCGTCACGGGGAGGGAGGCGCTGCGCGCATCACGTTAATTTTCGCCCGCAAGCTCGGTGCTCGCATTCAAAGAGTTCGCTTCTCGCGAAAGTCGAATTCGAAAAAGACAGGATCGGCAAAGGAGGAGGAGGAGGAGGAGGCTTGGCGATTTTCGCGTCCTTCGCGGTGCGAACGGCGCGGCAAAAGTTTCGAAAGGCGGATTAAGCACCGACGCGTACACCTCGCCCCCCTCCGCCTCGCCTCGCCTCACCTCAGCGAGCCGCGCGAAATAGAGTGTGTATACGCGAAATGTAAATAGGAGCGACAGGATAATAATGAATGCTCGTAGAATAGTAATGAGGCAGATGCAGTGATAAAGAGAAGATAAGAGCGGGAGAAAGTACGTACGCACGTATCTCAGGGCGACGTATACATGAGTTACAAAGGAGGTGCGATCAATAATGCTCTTTTATAAAACGTACAGCGTGTGACTTAAAAGAGAATTTAGACGTTGATTTAAGCACGCGGCTAACGTGATTTATCGCCGGCGCTGGTTCCGCAACGCACGACCCGTAACATTTATTGTTCTTCCCCGGGCGTACGTACCTTCGTACGTAGCCACGTATCGCTTTTTTTCCCCCTTTCCAGAAATTGAAAAAGTATACGCGACCGGAGAGGTGGCGGTGGCGAAGAAGAAGCAGAAGAAGAAGAAGAAGAAGAAGAAGAAGAAGGGGCAGCAAGAGGCGACGAGCGAAACGAAATCGGAGACCATCTCGATCCGGGGAGAGAAACCTTTCTCCGCTTCTCCGACGACGCCGCGACCTGACTGTGCGCGACTGTCGCGGGAGAGATCAGGATTGATCCGCAGAGGGAAGCTCTCCTCACGCGCGGCCGCCCGACGGACAATTCAAACACGCGAACGGGAGAAAGGCCTCGATGCGAAGCGGGTCGCGCGTGTAAAGTCTGATATATAACAGATCGACTCCGCGCGCGCGATGATTGTTGGCGAGCAACAATGGTTGGCTGGCTGGCGCGTTTCGCCGAGTGAAACAGTGACGCTATCAACGACGACGACGACGACGACGACGACGACGGTGATGTTGCTCTGACGCTGACGATTCGATCGCGCCGGATAATTTTGCGTATCGACGCACCGACTTGGCTCTTGGAAGCTAGCTAGCTGCGTGTAAACGAGAAGCTATACGAAGGGGCGCAGGAGGAGGAGCAGGAGGAGGAGGAGGAGGAGGAGACGAAGGAAGAGCAGCACGGCAGAAGGAAATGAGATAACTCGTCGAGACTTATACGCGAGACGGTAACGAGAAGCCGAGAGCTATGCGACCTCGGCCAGTGGTCCCATTTCCGAATATTAATTCCAGTCTCGTCACTTGGAATCGTCGTCGTCGTCGTCGTCGTCGTCGTCGTCTGCCGTTTCGGTGCGAGACGAAAGCCAGGTGCATCGAGACGGATCGAGGTCGTCGCGACGAGGATGTTAATTGCGACGCGACACGTACGGCAGGAGCGAAAGCGAGGCCTCCTCTTCGATGGCTTCTTCTCACTCCCGGCCGATTGAGCCCGACAGACGTAAGCAGACTGCATATAATCGGAATAATTTATCCTCGATGGGTGTTCGGCTGGCTCGCTGTGCCAACGACGACGACGACGACGACGACGACGACGACGACGACGTTCGCTCTCGCCTGTCTCGCAACGTCCGAGGAAATCGCGCGTCCGACGGGGAAGGTGGAGGAGGAGCAGGAGGAGGAAGACGAAGAGGAGGTCAAAGCGGTGCTGTTGCAATTTTCCTAATTACAGCGAGCCAGCCAACGAAAGAAATATACCGGCGTATCGCGTGGCAAGTGCAATTAATCCACGTTGTATTCGCGAGATGATACATCGCCGTCCGAGACGGACAGTAATCCTTTAGGGATCCGTGTCGTGAGTAATGGCGAGTTTGTCGCGTCCGCGCTCTCGCGTAGCCGCGGGCGAGAAATTCGCGAGCCATCCGGGGGGCAGGAGGGGAGGGGGGGGGGGTTGAGGTTCTCCGTGAAAACACACGGCGTAAACCGTTGAGCCGCCGGCACGGCTCAATTCCCGCGCTAATAATGATCGACGTTGAGGGACTGCCTTTCTATTTCCACGCGGACGTCCCGCGGACGTGACGCGCGAGTCTCTCATTTGTAATATTAACGCGATGCTCTCTCCCTCCCTCTCGCTCTGGCTTGATAAGCTTATTAATATAGAAACACGGGGTGTATCAAGTACGATGACCCGCGGGGCTCCGAGCAGCCCTTTGAAAAAGCGACGCTCTGCGATGCGGAGAGACAAGGGGTCGCTCGTTGGCGTCATCTCTCGCGACGGCGCGACGGTGCATTCGACAACTCCACGGTCGCCCTACAAGGACAAATGCCGCGCGAAGGAACAAGCACCTGCACACGCTCGCTTTTTCGGCGGCGGCGGCGGCGGCGGCGGCGGAGGGCCCATTGTGCCTTCTTTTCAATGGGCTCACCTGGAATCACCGGCCGCGCGCGGCGATAGCATCTAACGAAATCGGCTGTCCCGCGGGGAATTAAAAATGAGGGTGGAACGCCCGCTGGCACAGGTGGCGGAGGACCGTATTATCCGGCCTCGTCCTTATCACGCGGCTTCGCATAAATCCAGCCGGAACACGCGAGAGAGTATCGCGCGCCCGGATACTCTCAAGCCCCAGGATCGCGATCGCGCGTCTCTTCCTCGATCTCGGCCCCCGGCCTCTGCGATGCACCTCCCCTCTGGAGGGGGCAGCGGATTCATATAGAAAGCGATGAAATATCGCGCCGGCGGACGAGCCGAAGACTCGCCGGGAGACACGGCCGCGCGCCGCCCTGCGTGGGGAGAATGGCCGGTTTCCTTCCACGGAAATAATCCCGACACACCCCCGCGAGCGCACACGTCGCGTGCGAAGGACGCGATGCGACGATGCGCTCCCCTCAACGCCGAAAATGACTGGCACAGGAGGACACCGTTCGCTTCCTCCTTCGCCTCTCTCCGCCCCTCCCGGCTTCTCTCGCTCGTGGGAGACCCTCGCTGCTATGCGTGGGTCTCTGGAACATCGATGAATTTTTCTTTCCCGTCCGCCACGAGCGGGAGAGAGAGAGAGAGAGAGAGAGAGAGAGAGTGCGAGCGGTCCGTTATTAACCCGGGCGGCCGCCGGAACGACCCGGCATCGCTCAGCCACTCGAGAGCCGCCCCCGCGTCTCCCTCGACGATCGTCCCCATCGACTCGTCGCCGATCGCCTCCTCTAAATACCCCCCCTCCTCCCAGGCAATATAGCAGTCCCCGGTAACAAGTTTATAGGGGCGGTCGTCGGGTTTCTTTGAGAATCAACGCCGCTCTCGCCACTATCCGCGACATGACCGCGCACGGGACGCGGGGGGGGGGGGGAGGCGAAGGAGGGTCAGCAAAGTGCCCAGCGCGATACAGCGCGAGCGTTGATTCGATTCAGAGATGATCCTTCTCTCTCTCCTCTCTCTCTCTCTCTCTCTCTCTCTCTCTCTCTCTCTTTTTCTCGACGAGACCGCGAGAGAGCTCCGTTGCGCACGGCGACACCCGCGTGCGAATCGCTCTTGAGGCTGCACAGTCTTTCTCTCTCTCTCTCTCTCTCGGTCGACGAGTATCTCTTTCCTCTGCTTAATAGTCCAGAGAGGACGATTCAAGCGCGCGACAGATATTATTATTCGCGAGTGTAAAAGCGAAAGTGGGAATCCAGCCTAACGCGGCGATTTCCGCCGATTACCTGGGCGCGAGCTCCGCTCGAGTTTCAATCGCTCGAGTTTCAATCGCGCCCAAGCCGCGGCAATTAAGCGCGATCGCGTGATGCGATTATCGGTTGCGAAGAAGGACGCGGCGAAGGCGCGTAACAATCGCGAGATCCCGACGAGAGAGACGAGAGAGTGAGCAAAGAGAGGGCCCCGACATTGTCCGGCCCGCGTCTAAGGAGTTTCGCAGTCGGACGCGGCGCGGCGCGGCGCGCGGTGGCGTGAGTAAAAGGACTTTTTTCCAAGCCCACGAGGACGTGCTCCATAAAGCGTGGCGCGACGCGCGGAATGATACACAACGAAGGCGCGATAAACACACAGACGCGCCGTATAATGATAAAACGTCCGGCGGCGGGGCGGCAACGGGGGCCCGAGAGCGCAGCACACATGTGGAAAGCGCATCGCTAACGTAACGAGCTAACCGCGTATGATTTAAGATCGCCGGGGCCGGGGAGCGTTGCCATGTGGCTCTCGTATAAACCTATCGTCAGGAGACGTAATTTCATTTTTGTCCTAATTAACGTCACGCTCACCTGGCCGCCGCGATCGCGAGAGACACGGGAGAGACTTCCCGTGTCTCTTTCTCTCCCGAGCTCCCTCTCCAACTCCGACCGAGAGATCCCGGTCGTTCACGAAATATTCTTCATCCCGCGATAGTCTCCTTCGCCCCCCCCCTCCCCTCCCCTCCCCGCGAAGGAGCGACGGTCTCGTCCGGCGCGAGCGAGTCGAGCTGCGGGGTCGCGAGGCAACGAATCGTCGCTCGAGGGAACTGCGCGAAGAGAGTTTGAAAAAGCCTGGCGAGTGACGGCGCAGGCAAGATGGTGACGATCGCTGGTGATGCGCCGACACCTGGGCTGACGACCTTTCCGCCGAGGAAGAGCAATGCGGCGCGCGCGCGAGCGAGGCTCGGATTGGTCGGACTCGCCGCGGAGTTCTCGTGCCGGCGTCGCGCTTTCACGCGATCGCCCGGTCGGTCCTCCTACGGCCGTCGACAGAAATAAACGACATGTCTGGCAATAAATATCGCGGTATTATAATTAAGCTAGCGGCGAGAGCGAGAGCGCGGTAACGTGTACGGGACACGCGAGTCGAGCGGGAACGGATACTTCGGTCTGCCGCGCGAGTCTCGCCGATCTTTGACCCGCGCGCGCGAACGCGGGCGGATAAAAAGCGCGCTCGCCGGGCTCGCTCGCGTCGATAACTCGAAACGTCGCGCCGCGGTCGCCCGGTCGCCTTCCCGGCGGGAATTAAGAGCGAAAGATTCGCGTGGAACGCGCTAACGAACGTGCCCCGGCAACGAACGATCTTAACGCAACAGCCGTCTCGCTCGTGAGCGCTGAAAAAAAATGGCCGCGCGCTTGTTATACTTGCCGGGGTGGGAGCGCGAGGTCTGCCGCGGGAGCCTAGAGAATAATTGACTTATGCTGCAATTTGCTCGGCCCATTGCGGCGCAGAACAACGGAATGAATCAACGTCACTCGTCAGAAGCATTGATTCATTCCGCCGTGCGCGCGCGATGAAAGACACGGCCTGGACGCGCGAGCCGTAAATATCAATCACTCCGTGCGCGCTCGCTATCACGTCGCGCGCTCATTGGCCGACAAATGATTAGAGGACGTTTTGTCATATAATTACCGTCGCGGCCAGCCGACGACGACGACGACGACGGCGGCGGCGGCAGCGGCGGCGGCGAGAGACGCGGCTTTGGTTTGTTTAGTCTATCGCGAGAACGCGCGAAAGCGCGGAATGTGCATCTTGAGCTGCCGCTCGCGGCAAGAGGCATTGATTGATCGCACGGCCACCGAAGACAGCGGCCGAGGGATTTTCATCGGCCGGGGGGCCGTGCGCGATCGCGCGCTAATTTCGTGGCGAACGCGCGCGCGCGCGCGCGGCAAGTCTGAAACTCATCGGCGACAAAACCGACCGCGCACCGTTCTCTTCACGTGTGATGCGCGCACTCACACACACACACACACACACACACACATAGGCGCGCGCGCGCACACGAGATATACCAGTCACATATTGCACGTGCATCCTCCTCCCGGTGCGTTCACATCGCCTGTCACGGCGCGCGAAGAGCGGAGCGAGCGGTATAAGAGAGCGGAATGAATCGCTGCCACTCAAGGAGCAGCCGACGGATGCGGCGGATGGACTGACAAGGCCGAGTTGGAACATCGTGACGTTGAAGACGCGATGCTGATATACGCGTCCACTACCGAGATGCGCGCGCGAGCGCCGAGCATATCCCGCGCGCCGTTCTCGAGTCCCCTCCCCCTCCTCTTTCTGCTTCTTCGTTTTTATCTATATAGCGCGCAGAACGTGATACACACTTATACAGACGCACTTCCTGGCCGCGTGTGCAACACGGCGAGTGGGTATTACGCGTTCCGCGTACCGCCGAACGCGAGTCACTCTCGACTGTGCGCGCGCGCGGATGATTTTACAGCGCTCTCGCGAGCGCCGCTATTAAAGAAAAGAAGACTACTTTTCAACAGCGCTCTCGCGTGTTGCACTTTTAACCCGCAAGCGCCGCAGCGTACGAGCGAATTCCCAGTGAGCCCGACGAGCCTCACTTTTACGATCATCCCCAAACTACTCGCGCTCTACGCGCTCCGCCGGCCTCATCAGCACCTCGCCGCGGCGTCTTTCTCGCCGATTCTCCGAGGATTGCGCGAAAAGTCGCGACAATCACGGTCGCAAAGCCCGCCTCCCCGGTCAGCCGTCGCAGCCCGGATCAGCTCGACCAAAGAAGACTCTCTGGTGTACCGGTTACGGGTCGAGTTGCACCATCGCGCATCGACGCGACGCACACAGCGCGGAACGTTAAGACGCGGCGACTCGCCCGCGCTCTTCCGCGCGAGCGAGCGAGCGAGCGGAGGATCTTGCTCTCTCCCGCGTCGAAGAAAACGATATGACGAAAGTGTCCTCGATAAATTTCCCAATCTGCAGGACGAGCCGACGAGCGAGCGAACACGCGGCGCACGTACGCGAATGTGGCCTTGTCAGTCCGTCAAGGTGCAGCAGGCAAGCATTGGCTGTTCGAGTGGCAGCGAGCGATTCCGCTCGACTATGCTCGTTCGCTCGCTCGCTCGCTCGCTCGCTCGCTCGAGCGCGCTGCGAGCGACAAAAATTCACCGAACGCGGCTCTTTTCACGCACGATCGACTCCCTCATCAAGGAAATTTTCGTCGCGCGGCCGCCCCGTCGAAAGTTCAGGCTAATTATCGCGCGCGCACCGGGAAGCGCTCGGTGCCCCGCGCGGCGGCTTTGCGCCGAGAATCGACGAATTGCCGTTCATCTTTCCTCTCGGCGGACGTGCGTGCGTGCGCGCTTACGTAGAACAGGAACTCGCTTTGGCGATAAGTTGGAGGAGCTCGGCCGAAAATAGCAGGGCGCGCGATGTTTCGCTTTCCGCGTAGAAGCGAAGAGGCGACGACGACAGCTTCGAGAGCGAGAGAGAGAGAGAGAGAGAGAGAGAGAGAGAGAGAGAGAGAGAGAGAGAGAGAGAGAGAGAGAGAGAGAGAGAGAGAGAGAGAGAGAGCGAAGTCGAGACGGCTGGCCGAGGCGAATGCGACAGGCGTGTGCGCGCTTCTCCAATCGCTTCGTCGTCGAATAATGAGGAGAGAAGAGAGAGAGAGAGAGAGAGAACTGGCCGAGGATATACGCGATCGCGCGCGCATGAAATACCACGAGCGATTTCGACCGGGTTCATCGTACGCTCGATAATACCTCGCGACTCTTTTTGCTCCGTCGCGGCGAGTAAGTATGTACGATTGTAAGTGCCGACAACTCATGTGCATACGCATCGACAGAACATTCACTTATCATCGCTTCATCTGACACGATGCA
>NW_020230490.1:0-70000 GCF_003227715.2 Harpegnathos saltator
ATTATGAATTATGAATTATTAATCGATCAGCATGTGTCAATATTTATAATTAACCTTTATGGAAAAGACACGTGTTGAGATAAGAGTAGAAATTAGCACACGTGATTAAGCATGTAAATTCCCTGTTTAGATGGATATTATACAGAACATTATATTAATTAATCGATATTAATTAATCGATATTTTTCTATAAGCTTTTTATACATCTTATTCTTTCTTTCCTCGACGTTCTTGAAGTTGATATTGGAAACATGTATTTCAATCGATCAATTATAAAATCGATACGTACCCCATCTTTCGCCCCTTCCGCGATGCAACATGCTGCTCTCTTAGCTGCTCTATCATGCCATTTATTAGAATCTCATTGATATTGGCATTCGCAAGACTCGCAATTCCTCCGGATACTCCAAATACTTACAAAATGCGCAACAGCCGATGAAAACCAGTCAACGTTTTTGCTTATTTTGAAATATATAATATAATTACAAACGTAAGAATTATCACTAATATTTAAGATGCAGGATCTTCCAACCTTCCTAAAAACTCCCTACCTGCGTCAGCGTCGAAGAAGCGGTCATCCCTCTCTTCGGTAATCGTAGCTTGATATTAAACGTCGAATGATCGCAACGGTCAAAACCTCCCGAATCTTCGAAAGAGTCAAATCTCGTACTTTATAAGTGATCGTTTTATAAGTTTTATAAGTTACATTTCGGAGCGCTGAGCGGTCTTTGAAGTAATTAATCGCAACGGCATCGCGTTGCTTCGACCGCATCATATTTACGCGGACGTTAGCATCAAGGTCAGTGCAGCAGAGGCAGCACAGCCAGAGCACTGAGTCGACACATATTTTAAAGGTATGTTAAATCATCTGTTACAATTATACTTGCATTATTTATTCCACTTATCTTTGATTTATATTGGATTCCTCTTTTCTAACGTTATCAATTCGTTTACGTTACAACCGCTATCTTCGCTTTCGCTTGACGCGAGGAACTGCTTCCTCGCGTCAGCTTCCTCTCTCAAGAGTTACAATCGTTTCATCGAGAGAAAGAGAGAGAGATCTCGAATGAAACTAAAAACACGCGACGAAGAAAAAGAAATTGTGAGTGTAAAGTATACCGTTCCTTTCGCTCGGTCGCATTTGAATCTTTCTTTAAGTTGTAACAATACTTACATTACATATTCCAATCTGTGACTCAGCAAATTATATAATGAATAAAAATGAATTAAAATGAAGTGCGGATTGATTGGACTGGAATGGGCAAAACATATCAAGAGTGAATTCCTCTTGAATTCAACACGGGGAAAATGGCAGCAATTAATTGTTATTACCAAAGTACCAAAGCGGGTGTGCCATAACATGTGTGCAATATTACGGCATTCGAGATTCTTCATTCAAGGCTCTTCTTCAAATCTGTCTTACGGATTTAATGTAGAACGAAGCATTTGGCTTGGCACAGTGCGTGAATGCGCGAGATCGAAAAGTCCTGCTGTTGTGTAAATGTTTAAGGGGTTTCTCGTGTCGTATCGGGATATTAAACAAAGAACATATTTCTCGGCTCGGCCGTATCTCGGACGAAGAAATGGCACCCAGACAATCTGAGCCCGTCGTTCGGTCACTTGCAGTTGACAGCTCCGGATCAGGATCCTTTTCACATGTTCACGAACGGACTCTGATCCCCTCTCGTCCCCCTCCGGCTCCGTAGACGGCTTAACCTTGTCCGAGTAACCGCGATTATTCGGTCGGAAATTTTATTTGCGAAACGGTATACCGGCGGTAGCTCGCGTGACTTCCCCTTTCTTGTGGGAGGAGGAGGAGGAGGCATCGATCCTCCTCGATTGTCGGCGAATTCCGTGCGATCGTCTGTCCTCGTCGTCCTAAGAAGTTTTTATATTGTCGCGTGCCTTGTTTGACAACGCAGCGTTTAATCAGATTCGACCGATTGAATCGCGCTAATCGTGGCATATCAAATTTTGCTCATCTAACACGGGAAAATGGTTCCGAGACTTTGGGACGTGTTAGGTTTTGCACAGAAAATTGCAGATTTGGATGTTTCAGAGTATTCTATGGTGTCTTTTCTTTCCGTAAGGGTGCGTACACGCGCGCGCAGATTTCTGCCGTCCTTTTTCTCACTCGTGCAAATGCGAGTGCGCGACAATCTGCAATTACACCACAAATAGAACTCCATTCCAGATATAATTATGAATCGTCGATCAAACATCGATCGTCCGAGACCGATTCAACGCGCGACGGCACGAGAATTACATTTGTATTTCAACATGAGTTTCACAAACGTAAACGGGCACTCAATAGAAAAAAAAACCGTTGCTTCGTAATCCTCAGCAGATCACTTATCTTTTGGAATACCGTATATACATATATACGCGTTCCAAGACTCGTCAAGGAAAAAATGTTACAATCTCGCCATTATTAAGCACACGGTCGGGCGGAAAATAGCCTCGTCTGCGCGTCAGACATTTCTATCTCGGCGCGTCTTGTTTGAGGAAGCAATCAATGAGATTCTCACGGAAAAACGAGGATTCTTCCGATGAAAAAATCGCATGGTCGCGTCCGAGCAGCGCGTGCCGTCTTATCTGCGACATCCCATCCGTGACATTTATCCAGCGGAACCCCGGAAACGGAACAATCCATCTAGCGCGAAATGGATTGTTCTGTCTCGACGATACGGAAGGAAAGTCACCGATGCCAAGGCAGAAGGCCGCCATGGAGTCCGCCATGGAGACCGTGTGGGAGCTCAGTCTCGAGCGCGCGCCGCCTCACTTCCGTTCGTCCATCCGTCCAGCGGAAGCGCTCTCGGACGGGACGGATTCTCCAGCGGATCCTCGGCTCAGGGCGCAGCGCGCTGCCGAGAGGAACAGGCGGAAGATGATTTTGGCCGGTGGCGAGATATCGAAAAAAAAGAGGGGGGTGAATGTCGGCAGTGGCGGCGGCGGCGGCGGCGGCGGCGGCGGCGGTGGTGGAAGATACAGGAGAGGGACAGGACACTATCGCAGGTAGGGATTACGACGGAAGAGGTGGGAAAAAGCGAGACCAGCGGCGACATCAGTGACAAGTAGTCCGGGCTGTTTTACTCGCGTCAAGTCCACGAGACGGAGGAGAGGATCGCGGTAGATCCACGGATCCATGCGAGGAGAAAGTTATTTTACTTATCTACCCGCCAGTGTTCACGTCTGTCTCCTGCCCGCCTGCCTGCCTGCTTGCCTGTCTGTCTTAACATCCGCCAGTCAGATCGCCTATCTTGCCCGTCTTGGCTACCTGCCTGACCGCTGTCGCCGCGGAATCCTTTGATCGATTATCTCTCGGCATTGTATAAGGTTAGTGGAGGATTGAGCGAGATCGATAGGCGAGACACGTTCTCGCACGAAGGGAGAGAGAGAGAGAGAGAGAGAGAGAGAACTTGTTACGGCGAAATGACGTGACACGCGCGTTTTTCCCATGCTAGTCATCGGTGGCTAATCATCGCGCGATCGCCGCGCGTCGAGCCGAGTTGAGGGCGCGCGAACGGACGCGCAAAGGTTGAAACGTGGCCGGTCGTGGCGAGCGGCGACTCCGAGGCGACGTGAGCGAGAATCACGATGAACATGAATCCTCGGTTGAGCGATATTTTCTCCAAATTAGCATCTTCGCGAAAGCGCACGCGTGGATCGCGTCGCCGTCGGTCTATATCGCCCGGAATCGCGCATATTACCTTTCTTTCCGCTGAAATTCAATACGCTCGGGAATTTAGAAATCGCGGCTAGAGACTCGCCGGCGAAAGTGGAGGGAACGCTCACGATGACTCGGTGAAAAGCCGAACGGGCTCTTTCGAGTCCGCGAGCTGTGAAGGAACACGAAAAATGCCGTTATCCTTCCCAGCAGCAGTGCTTGCGCAAAATGTTCTCGGCTCCTGCAAACAACGGCTGGGGCTGGACCCGGGACTGCCTAATCGCCTTCCCGATCCGTCCAAATCTGTACTCGTCGTTAAAACTTGCTCGTAAACGGAACGATAAGTTAGAGTCTCCTTCACACTTATTTCACACCTTCTTCTCTTTGTATCGCTTCACCACCCGATATGCCGATTAGCTTGCAAATTTGGAACGCTCGGCACGCATACACACACACACACACACACACACACACACACACAATGCGAGACATTTAACGGAAAATCTGAAATCTTAATTTTTTTCGCACCCAAACATTTGGTGACAAAGTTATTAACGAGGCCGGCGGTGGAGACTCGAAGACAAGACAAGACAGACGAGCGTGTGCGTCTTCTCGTCGACGTGCAGCAGAGACAATTAACGGGCTCGACGGCGAGCTTCGCTCGGCCGAATTCGGTCTTTCGCGAATCGACACGTCTCTCTCTCTCTCTCTCTCTCCTCTCTCTCTTCGCCCCGCGAAAGAACGCTTTTCGTATCTCCGCGATGTAGATGATAATACGGCTGATTGGGTGGATGTCACGCGCAGGCGATACGCGAGTTTTCGCATCGCCCACGAATCTTCCCTTTTTCTACTACATTCTGCCGCGTCTGGCTTTAGTCACGTATCGTCGTCGTCGTCGCGTCTTCTATGCGCCATGCGCATTCCTCCTCGGCCTTCTTCGGCCAACGGTCAATGTCATTTTTCATCTAGGGGGGATCACCGAACCAGTTTCGGGCCGCTCGCGCTCGCGCTCTCGCTCTCGCTTATATGCGATAATACCGGTTTAAGGGCTGGCTTCAACACGGCTCGCCGAGCCTATGAGATTTTTTAGTGGGTTTCTCTTGTCCCGTTAAATTCTTCCTTCCCATCCAGCGGCACGAAATTTACAATGTTGGTGACGGACTGCCCGGACGGGAATATTCATGACGAAAGTCTCTCGACCGTGATTGACATGAATAATCGTATTTCGACAGGGACAGACCACGTGGCGCGGTGAGAGAAGCATGTTATTCTAATCCATATTAATCGCAATTACGAAATAACGTGTACACGCACACACGCATGAAAATTTTATTATAATATTCATTCCATATTCACACGTGGCGCGCATTTCCGTCTGTCGTAATCTTTCGCAAACTTTCTCTCTCTCTCTCTCTCTCTCTCTCCCCCCTCCCCTCTCTTTCTTTCTCTCTCTCTCGCTCGCTCGAGGATGATTGAGACACGATTTTCCATCATCTCGAAACACATATAGATTATATCAAATATTTCATACAGTCACGTTAACATGCGTGAAGGCCGAATTGCGAAGGCTAAAGATTCTACTGTCAAGGCTCAGCTGCTTTTCAAGTTATTAGTCACTCAAGTAGGTCATTGATATTGCGCGAGAAGGATTTGCGCATATATATATATATATATATATATATATATATATACACACACATTGTATGTAACGACGATGTACGGATTATCGATCTCAATTCGGCTGACTCGCGATACCGATTCGAACCGGTCGTTCATTTCTGTCGTTTTTACGGGGTTCTTGACCCAGATGCGAGAAGAAACGAGCCGAATTCTCCGACGCGATAGAGACTCTAATCGCTCATAGAAACTCACGAGTCGGCGTGACCTCGACATTCTCATAGACGGGTTATTGACCTTGATTAAGTTTCAGAATACGCAGATTACGCTATATAAGGATAAAGAAATATCCGTATGACCCTTCTGTCCACTTTTACAAGTGAACCAGTATCCAAACTGATTAGGTGACAGAAACTGTGCGGATAGATTCATTCAAAGGCATCGATACCGGGTCGCGGCAAAGTCGCTGAAAGAAAAAAAATCCCGCTTGTTACGTATAAATAGTCTCCATATTTAAAATATATATTCGAGAAAAAAAAACAGAGCGGCACGCGTGAATGGACGGAGATTCGCGAGAAGAGAGGAAACGCGCGCGGTTTCGTTTAAGATAATGAGCAGATAATGAGAATCGACTCCTCTCTCGCGTCTGCCTGTCTGTCTAAAAGGAATTGCAGCATTGGCGGCTCGCCTGTCTGTGCAAGAAGACTTCCGTTGAATCTTCGAATATCAGAAAGAAACTTCACGGTTCCCCTCGTGGTTGTTCCACGAGAAAACAGGTTGTAACACTTTACGCGCGACCCGCTCCGTGGTGGAAAACGAGCATAAACGAGTGAGAGGAGGATAAAAGTGGGAAAAATTAACTGAAATCGTACAACGACAAACACAGACGACGGGCGGAGAAAGTATTCCGTGCGCTAATCTCGAGAAGAGTGGACGACGTGGACGACGACGACGACGACGACGACGACGAGGACGGTACATTATTGGAGATAAGCGACCGCTCGTGTATTCAACCTCGGCGTTGTCCTCGTCACTTTTGACGAGTATGTGTCTTCCTCCTTCTTCTTCTTCTTCTGCTTCTTCAATACGAACCACCGGTCTTTCCGAAAGGACATTGGCCGGATTTTCGTACGAGACAAAAATTCCGTTTACGTTTGCGTCCGGAATAATCCGACGGTTTAGTTACGCCGTTACGTCTTTTTTCCTTTTTTAGTCACGTGCTCACATCCTCTTCTCTTCTCCTTTTTGCCATAAGCTATGTGAAAACTGGCTTTGACAATTTACATAAAATGATGCATCAATCGCCAGTCCTTTATAATCAGCTTTATATTATTTTTAGATGTGTCTATTTTTACAATCGCGTTATGCGACGACGGTAAGATAGCGCGGCTCAAGAATGCGTTGATGACCATCGTTAAACCGGTAAAAAAACTCGCATATGAAATCTTCCTCGAGTTCCTCAGAGGGAAGTCATGTTCGCGGTGGGAATCATAAGATGATTCAGTCAGTTCGATTCTTCCAGGACTCACCACTATCGAACCAATAAGAAGCCCCATCGTGGCAGCTCTCACTGTCCATAATCCATAATTAGCCTTTGGAGCTTTAGTCCTCAGGCGATATTAAGAGGAAGTAGAAGAAGAAGAAGAAGAAGAAGAAGAAGAAGAAGAAAAAAAAGAAAAGAAGAAGCAGTAAAAGACCTCGTGCTGTAACTGGTCCCTCTCGAAAATCGCAGAGAACGCTCGAGAGTACCTTTCTCCCATTGACGACCGGCCGTTGCGCATTCTCTCCGCGAGCGCGGACTCGTTCATATCTGGTTGACGCCTTTTCCAACTGCCCCTCGAGAATATCCTCCACGGCTCGCGGGTGATGTAACAGTAAACATAGTTGTTCAACAAGGAGATAGCACGCAATGATTTTTAACGCGATTTCACTTTCACGTACTTTCTCAACGTCTTAAATCACACGATTTTTCCTCCCCTCTCCCGCCCGCCGGAGGTGAGCGAGCGAGCGAGCGAATAACGACGACGACGACGACGACGACGACGAGCCCGAGTCCAAATTACTTGCATCACCTGGCTGGCGGCGGCGCAGAATGTTCCGGGCTACTCGCGTCGGTAGTAACCGAGCAAAGAAAAAATGGGACGCACCGTTAGGGCTACAATAAACACTCCGCAGCATCCGTGTTCCGTACCGTTATGACCTTGACGCAGGCGAGTCTCGGGGCCGTACCTTCTGAGAACTTCTCGGACGGAACTGGCCGCTAACGAACCCTTCGAAGGAACAGGTTCCGTCAGACTCTTCCTCCGCCTATCTCTCTTGCTCACTCTGGATTCGCGAGAGACTCTGATCCAGTTTCTTTCAGCCGGTTCGTCTCGAGTACGTGACGCGCGTATTATCTCACCAGCTACGTGACAGATTGCTCGTCGAGATGGAACGCATTCGGAAAATTGGGCGGTCGCGAAGAAGTATCGACTCGACGAATGTCGCTCGCCGAAGCGAAGCACGGACGACGCGTGAGGAATGAAATACACGCAAATGTGCGCGAGTCGGAACCCGCGAGCGGAAACCACACTAGGAAAAATGTATGTTGCGTGAACCAAAATTTTGTTGTAACAACAAAATAATTTGATTAAAATACGCCCGACAAAAACTGTTTAGTTCCTGTAAACAAATATCTTGTTTGATTACGGTTTGTTTGTATAACGTTAATACTTTTGTCACAGCAACCAAAAAGCTTTAACTATATGAATTTTATTAAAAATACTATAATTTTTTATTAATATATAAAATCTAAATTTTAGTGCACAGAAAGATAAAATAGTCCATCCATTGGGCATTATTTTTAGTTTGTGTAAAATAATATTTCGTTATTATGTAATTTTATGGATAAAATAACTAAAATGCTTAATTTTTACATATGAAGTCTAAAAACAAAATCATTTAGTCCGGAGAACAAAGCAGAAAAACATATTTAGTTGAGACAACCAAGTATTTTGTTTTGTTAAAACAAAACCTTTTACGTACTAGAAAGATTGTAGCGGAAAAAGTTGTAGCTGACGATGGACAATACTTTGAATAACATCTATTTGTCACTTTGTTTCGAAATAAACACGTTCATTTTTACAAAAAAAAAAAAAAATCCTTTAAAATTAAGTTTAACACCCAATAGTTAATCCTCGTTAAATTCCACGAAGCGTATTCGAAAACTTTATCGCCGCGAGCGTTGCGACAGGTTGTTCGATATACAGCGGCAACGGCTCTCTGCTACTGGCCTCTTACCAGTTTTGTAAACTACCACAGAGCCTTCGGATAATTTACTTTCCTCGCGGGATGACATAACGCGCGTTCGCGCGGCCTCGTCAATCAGGAGCGCTCGGCTACGAAAGTCTCGCGCGCATTTATGTACGCCCGGGAGAGAAAATCCGGACGACGCGCGACGCATCGTCCGGTCGCCTGAGCCACGTCGCCACATCTGCGATGGGTAGGAACTCGGGAGCATACAATTTCGACGGATACACGCGTCAAACGCGGCTCCTTACTTTCTCCGACAAACCGCGATCATCGGACCGCGGGATCTTATTCTCGCGTCATGCGTATGCGCGCGCGCGCGCGAAATCCGCAAGTATTGAATAACGTTCAGGTTAAGCCATCACGGTCGTTCCGCGAAACTGACGCGGCACGGGATGGCCGCGCGTCGTTATCTCAATTTTAACTTTCGCCATTTTAGTCGGTCCAAATATCAAGCCCTGGACGCTGCTCGTCCAGTGCAGCATCCTCGCCTGTCTATGACGCTGACCTCACAGGTCTATGAGCTGTGGTAAAAAAACCCCGAACAAACAAGTATCCCGCAGAATCTGCGTCTCTTTCTTTTTACGTAAGGCCTCTCTCGTAAGCGCCCAGTTAGACGGGGCTCTGTCGCGTACGGACGCGCACGACTAAATCTCTCGAATATGTACAATAACGCCGCGCGATACTTTCGGTATCGACTTCGGTATCGACTTTGAGAGAGTCGAGCTCGATGGTCCCCCGAGAGCTCTCTGTGATTCATCGAGGACGGGAAGCGACTGACGGCGGAAGTAGTGTGTGACGTAGTCGCGCCGATTTTGAACCCGCGGCTTTCTCGTGGGAATAATCGACATCCGGCCCGCGGAGATGCCGCGAGAAAATTTGGTATCCGCGCGAGAGATCCGTTGCTCGAGAGCTCAGTGAGGAAATCTGTGGTTACCGGCGATTACCGGCCACAGCGATGGACACCTTTACACTCGACGAGAGCTTCGTTAATGCGCGCGATTCGCCGACGACGACGATGACGATGACGACAACGACGACAACGACGCGGTGTTAATTGCTTACGAAAACGTTCCTCGTATTTCTCCACTTGACCAATTACTACTTTGCTTGCCGATGCTGCTCGCGACGTTCAACTCGAACGCAACGCGAATAATTGCCAAACTGCGAATTTCTAATTGGACACGAGGGAGATTGCGTTTCCGCGATTCTTCGATGCTTCGATTTACGGACGGTGGTCTTTGTCAATTCGCTCGTTATCGGCATCTAAAGAGTTGATTAAGCATCTCCTTGTCCTTTTTTTTTTTATTTTTGATAGTTCGATGCGTTTTTTCGATGAAATCATTGATAAAAACGAAAATGATAAATATACTAATATCCCGTGAGATATTGAACTTCCTAATGTAAATCCATTCCGAAAGAGAAACAGGACGTGCAAATACTTCTTCGGATGTGCTGTGCATATGGACGAGAGAGAGAGAGAGAGAGAGAGAGAGAGAGAGAGAGAGAGAGAGAGAGAGAGAGAGAGACAGAGAGAGAGAGACAGAGAGAGACAGAGAGAGACAGAGAGAGGGGGGAGAGGGAGAGGGGGGAGAGGCGACAGCTCAAGTCGAAACGGCCGGTCCAAGTGGTCATTAAGACGCATAACATGCGGCGCAAAGGTGTACGCGGACAAAAGAGGAGTTTATTGCGCAAATATCGACCGTCGCAAATATTAACATTCCAATTTCCATGAGACGCGCGACCTTATTCATCTCATCCGAGTGCGTCCGAGATTCGTCGCGGGCGTGCGACACCGATAAGAGAGGCTCGCCTCTTCTCGCCGCCCGATCGGTCTAGCTCGCTTTCCAAACGAAAAGAGGTCGTGCGAGAGGTCGAGCGTCGATATACATATTTATACAGCACACACTCGCGTAGCGAGCCGCGATTGAAGAGCCGGTGGCGAGGAAAACACGCGGAGAAGGAAGAAGAGATGAGAAGAGATGGAGAGTCTCTCTCTCTCTCTCTCTTCTTGTTTGCACAGCTCTTGTTTTCGCTTCGTTCTCGGAAAATTTCGTCAACCTTCGCGCATACCGGGGGGGGTTCCGGGCCGGCGTACTTTTGCATCATCGGCTCGCCGTGCGTCGTCGTCGTCGTAGACATCGTCATCGTCGACGTCTACGTCAACATTCAACCGTCGCGATCAATGTTATCGTCGTTATCGTTGTTGCCGATCAAGTATCGAACTCATGTAACGCACCAACGCGGAAGACTCAACAAGACGACGGCAGCGACGGCGGCGGCGATGGCGGCGGCCGAGCGCAACATTACGCAAACGCCCGAGAAAGATTCCACTTGCACAACACGGCGGCGCGCGTTATTACGCTCACGTAACTTGATAAGCGGCGTGCGGATCGCTCTGGCGGGATGTTACGGCGGCGTTGCGCTCGTATTTCGCGAGATAATTAGCTAATCGTATTAATTAGCCGCAACGAGCGTCCCCGCGCGAACCGCGCGCGAAGAGCGCACCGAGGGGTTGCGGGAGATGAGGTCGCGAGTCGCCGTCGCTTCGACGGGCGAGCCTCATCGTCGAGGCTGTGGGGAGAGACGGGCCCTGTCAGGAGGCAACCTTGTGGCGCTTAACATTAATGATTCTCGCGTGATCGCACTGCGTGACTTCCGACAAAACGCAAGAATGTAAGCGTTAAGCGATTGACAGGCGCGCGTAAATTGCTCTATGAATTATTCAGGAGACAAAGGTGATTGGAATTTTTCAGACATTCATACAGGCATAATCCGTCAAATGATATAATGAAAAGGGAGAGGGAGAGAGGGGAGGAAAGAGGGAGGAGAATATTCAAGTAACTGTAATTTCAGTTAATTTATTCGCACATGAGTGTGCGATCGACGGCGCGGCCATTTTCGAGCGCATGCTTGCAACATCGCCGTTTCAATTCATCGCGGTATTATAGATTCGATGTTTATCTCGCGACTATTCTTTTGTTCTCTCGGACAGGTTACTCTTGGAGATTCCGCGATGGATATTAAACAGCATTTTTGTCAAGATTGTGATTAATAACGCAGCTAGTTAGACGATGTCGCTATGCGTAACTGAAAACCGTTAGATAAATTACCTTTGACTAGCGATGAGCTTCGCGTCTCGGTTCTCTTAGTAACAATCATTTGTAGCGCACACGATGAAAGACGCGCGGTGAGGATCTCTTGTGGAAACGGTCGGACGAACAGTTCCGTGTTTCGCGCATTACAGAGAGGTGATAAACTTCTCATGTAAACGGATAATTTCCGTTGGTGAGACACGAGATCTCACCTTCTTAGATGCAATACTATACCTTGCGGTTATTATGGTCATCGATGTTAACTGCTTTTTACGAGCTTCGATGTTTTGTGGGCATCTCGGACAAAACAACGCGCTATCGCGCTAAAGCAATCAACGTGCCGTGCGTTTCACGAATACAACGTCCCGTTCGCGAGTTTATAATATCTTGTTTTAACAAAACAAAATACTTAGTTGTCTCAACTAAATATATTTTTCTGCTTTGTTCTCTGGACCAAATCATTTTGTTCTTAGACTTTATATACAAAAATTAGGTATTTTAGTTATTTTATCCATAAAAATTACTAATAATAACGGAATATTATTTTACACAAACTAAAATAATGCCCAATGGATGGACTGTTTTGTCTTTCTGTGCACTAAAATTTAGATTTTATATATTAAGAAAAAATTATAGTATTTTTAACAAAATTCATATAGTTAAAGCTCTTTTGGTTGCTGTAACAAAAGTATAAAGTTATATGAACAAACCGTACTCGAACAAGATATTTGTTTACAGGAACTAAACAGTTTTTTGTTGGGCGTATTTCAACCAAATTATTTTGTTGTTACAACAAAATTTTGGTTCACGCAACGATACGGATTTTTCCTAGTGTGGTTTCCGCTCGCGGGTTCCGACTCGCGCACATTTGCGTGTATTTCATTCCTCACGCGTCGTCCGTGCTTCGCTTCGGCCGAGCGACATTCGTCGAGTCGATACTTCTTCGCGACCGCCCAATTATTCCGAATGCGTTCCATCTCGACGAGCAATCTGTCACGTAGCTGGTGAGATAATACGCGCGTCACGTACTCGAGACGAACCGGCTGAAAGAAACTGGATCAGAGTCTCTCGCGAATCCAGAGTGAGCAAGAGAGATAGGCGGAGGAAGAGTCTGACGGAACCTGTTCCTTCGAAGGGTTCGTTAGCGGCCAGTTCCGTCCGAGAAGTTCTCAGAAGGTACGGCCCCCGAGACTCGCCTGCGTCAAGGTCATAACGGTACGGAACACGGATGCTGCGGAGTGTTTATTGTAGCCCTAACGGTGCGTCCCATTTTTCTTTGCTCGGTTACTACCGACGCGAGTAGCCCGGAACATTCTGCGCCGCCGCCAGCCAGGTGATGCAAGTAATTTGGACTCGGGCTCGTCGTCGTCGTCGTCGTCGTCGTCGTTATTCGCTCGCTCGCTCGCTCACCTCTCCGCGGGGCGGGAGAGGGGAGGAAAATCGTGTGTATTTAAGACGTTGAGAAAGTACGTGAAAGTGAAATCGCGTTAAAAATCATTGCGTGCTATCTCCTTGTTGAACAACTATGTTTACTGTTACATCACCCGCGGAGCCGTGGAGGATATTCTCGAGGGGCAGTTGGAAAAGCGTCAACCAGATATGAACGAGTCGCGCTCGCGGAGAGAATGCGCAACGGCCGGTCGTCAATGGGAGAAAGGTACTCTCGAGCGTTCTCTGCGATTTTCGAGAGGGACCAGTTACAGCACGAGGTCTTTTACTGCTTCTTCTTTTCTTTTTTTTTCTTCTTCTTCTTCTTCTTCTTCTTCTACTTCCTCTTAATATCGCCTGAGGACTAAAGCTCCAAAGGCTAATTATGGATTATGGACAGTGAGAGCTGCCACGATGGGGCTTCTTATTGGTTCGATAGTGGTGAGTCCTGGAAGAATCGAACTGACTGAATCATCTTATGATTCCCACCGCGAACATGACTTCCCTCTGAGGAACTCGAGGAAGATTTCATATGCGAGTTTTTTACCGGTTTAACGATGGTCATCAACGCATTCTTGAGCCGCGCTATCTTACCGTCGTCGCATAACGCGATTGTAAAAATAGACACATCTAAAAATAATATAAAGCTGATTATAAAGGACTGGCGATTGATGCATCATTTTATGTAAATTGTCAAAGCCAGTTTTCACATAGCTTATGGTAAAAAGGAGAAGAGAAGAGGATGTGAGCACGTGACTAAAAAAGGAAAAAAGACGTAACGGCGTAACTAAACCGTCGGATTATTCCGGACGCAAACGTAAACGGAATTTTTGTCTCGTACGAAAATCCGGCCAATGTCCTTTCGGAAAGACCGGTGGTTCGTATTGAAGAAGCAGAAGAAGAAGAAGAAGGAGGAAGACACATACTCGTCAAAAGTGACGAGGACAACGCCGAGGTTGAATACACGAGCGGTCGCTTATCTCCAATAATGTACCGTCCTCGTCGTCGTCGTCGTCGTCGTCGTCGTCGTCCACGTCGTCCACTCTTCTCGAGATTAGCGCACGGAATACTTTCTCCGCCCGTCGTCTGTGTTTGTCGTCTGTACGATTTCAGTTAATTTTTCCCACTTTTATCCTCCTCTCACTCGTTTATGCTCGTTTTCCACCACGGAGCGGGTCGCGCGTAAAGTGTTACAACCTGTTTTCTCGTGGAACAACCACGAGGGGAACCGTGAAGTTTCTTTCTGATATTCGAAGATTCAACGGAAGTCTTCTTGCACAGACAGGCGAGCCGCCAATGCTGCAATTCCTTTTAGACAGACAGGCAGACGCGAGAGAGGAGTCGATTCTCATTATCTGCTCATTATCTTAAACGAAACCGCGCGCGTTTCCTCTCTTCTCGCGAATCTCCGTCCATTCACGCGTGCCGCTCTGTTTTTTTTTCTCGAATATATATTTTAAATATGGAGACTATTTATACGTAACAAGCGGGATTTTTTTTCTTTCAGCGACTTTGCCGCGACCCGGTATCGATGCCTTTGAATGAATCTATCCGCACAGTTTCTGTCACCTAATCAGTTTGGATACTGGTCACTTGTAAAAGTGGACAGAAGGGTCATACGGATATTTCTTTATCCTTATATAGCGTAATCTGCGTATTCTGAAACTTAATCAAGGTCAATAACCCGTCTATGAGAATGTCGAGGTCACGCCGACTCGTGAGTTTCTATGAGCGATTAGAGTCTCTATCGCGTCGGAGAATTCGGCTCGTTTCTTCTCGCATCTGGGTCAAGAACCCCGTAAAAACGACAGAAATGAACGACCGGTTCGAATCGGTATCGCGAGTCAGCCGAATTGAGATCGATAATCCGTACATCGTCGTTACATACAATGTGTGTGTATATATATATATATATATATATATATATATATATGCGCAAATCCTTCTCGCGCAATATCAATGACCTACTTGAGTGACTAATAACTTGAAAAGCAGCTGAGCCTTGACAGTAGAATCTTTAGCCTTCGCAATTCGGCCTTCACGCATGTTAACGTGACTGTATGAAATATTTGATATAATCTATATGTGTTTCGAGATGATGGAAAATCGTGTCTCAATCATCCTCGAGCGAGCGAGAGAGAGAGAAAGAAAGAGAGGGGAGGGGGGAGAGAGAGAGAGAGAGAGAGAGAGAGAAAGTTTGCGAAAGATTACGACAGACGGAAATGCGCGCCACGTGTGAATATGGAATGAATATTATAATAAAATTTTCATGCGTGTGTGCGTGTACACGTTATTTCGTAATTGCGATTAATATGGATTAGAATAACATGCTTCTCTCACCGCGCCACGTGGTCTGTCCCTGTCGAAATACGATTATTCATGTCAATCACGGTCGAGAGACTTTCGTCATGAATATTCCCGTCCGGGCAGTCCGTCACCAACATTGTAAATTTCGTGCCGCTGGATGGGAAGGAAGAATTTAACGGGACAAGAGAAACCCACTAAAAAATCTCATAGGCTCGGCGAGCCGTGTTGAAGCCAGCCCTTAAACCGGTATTATCGCATATAAGCGAGAGCGAGAGCGCGAGCGCGAGCGGCCCGAAACTGGTTCGGTGATCCCCCCTAGATGAAAAATGACATTGACCGTTGGCCGAAGAAGGCCGAGGAGGAATGCGCATGGCGCATAGAAGACGCGACGACGACGACGATACGTGACTAAAGCCAGACGCGGCAGAATGTAGTAGAAAAAGGGAAGATTCGTGGGCGATGCGAAAACTCGCGTATCGCCTGCGCGTGACATCCACCCAATCAGCCGTATTATCATCTACATCGCGGAGATACGAAAAGCGTTCTTTCGCGGGGCGAGAGAGAGAGAGAGAGAGAGAGAGAGAGAGACGTGTCGATTCGCGAAAGACCGAATTCGGCCGAGCGAAGCTCGCCGTCGAGCCCGTTAATTGTCTCTGCTGCACGTCGACGAGAAGACGCACACGCTCGTCTGTCTTGTCTTGTCTTCGAGTCTCCACCGCCGGCCTCGTTAATAACTTTGTCACCAAATGTTTGGGTGCGAAAAAAATTAAGATTTCAGATTTTCCGTTAAATGTCTCGCATTGTGTGTGTGTGTGTGTGTGTGTGTGTGTGTGTATGCGTGCCGAGCGTTCCAAATTTGCAAGCTAATCGGCATATCGGGTGGTGAAGCGATACAAAGAGAAGAAGGTGTGAAATAAGTGTGAAGGAGACTCTAACTTATCGTTCCGTTTACGAGCAAGTTTTAACGACGAGTACAGATTTGGACGGATCGGGACGGCGATTAGGCAGTCCGGGTCCAGCCCCAGCCGTTGTTTGCAGGAGCCGAGAACATTTTGCGCAAGCACTGCTGCTGGGAAGGATAACGGCATTTTTCGTGTTCCTTCACAGCTCGCGGACTCGAAAGAGCCCGTTCGGCTTTTCACCGAGTCATCGTGAGCGTTCCCTCCACTTTCGCCGGCGAGTCTCTAGCCGCGATTTCTAAATTCCCGAGCGTATTGAATTTCAGCGGAAAGAAAGGTAATATGCGCGATTCCGGGCGATATAGACCGACGCGACGCGATCCACGCGTGCGCTTTCGCGGAGATGCTAATTTGGAGAAAATATCGCTCAACCGAGGATTCATGTTCATCGTGATTCTCGCTCACGTCGCCTCGGAGTCGCCGCTCGCCACGACCGGCCACGTTTCAACCTTTGCGCGTCCGTTCGCGCGCCCTCAACTCGGCTCGACGCGCGGCGATCGCGCGATGATTAGCCACCGATGACTAGCATGGGAAAAACGCGCGTGTCACGTCATTTCGCCGTAACAAGTTCTCTCTCTCTCTCTCTCTCTCTCCCTTCGTGCGAGAACGTGTCTCGCCTATCGATCTCGCTCAATCCTCCACTAACCTTATACAATGCCGAGAGATAATCGATCAAAGGATTCCGCGGCGACAGCGGTCAGGCAGGTAGCCAAGACGGGCAAGATAGGCGATCTGACTGGCGGATGTTAAGACAGACAGGCAAGCAGGCAGGCAGGCGGGCAGGAGACAGACGTGAACACTGGCGGGTAGATAAGTAAAATAACTTTCTCCTCGCATGGATCCGTGGATCTACCGCGATCCTCTCCTCCGTCTCGTGGACTTGACGCGAGTAAAACAGCCCGGACTACTTGTCACTGATGTCGCCGCTGGTCTCGCTTTTTCCCACCTCTTCCGTCGTAATCCCTACCTGCGATAGTGTCCTGTCCCTCTCCTGTATCTTCCACCACCGCCGCCGCCGCCGCCGCCGCCGCCGCCGCCACTGCCGACATTCACCCCCCTCTTTTTTTTCGATATCTCGCCACCGGCCAAAATCATCTTCCGCCTGTTCCTCTCGGCAGCGCGCTGCGCCCTGAGCCGAGGATCCGCTGGAGAATCCGTCCCGTCCGAGAGCGCTCCGCTGGACGGATGGACGAACGGAAGTGAGGCGGCGCGCGCTCGAGACTGAGCTCCCACACGGTCTCCATGGCGGACTCCATGGCGGCCTTCTGCCTTGGCATCGGTGACTTTCCTTCCGTATCGTCGAGACAGAACAATCCATTCGCGCTAGATGGATTGTTCCGTTTCCGGGGTTCCGCTGGATAAATGTCACGGATGGGATGTCGCAGATAAGACGGCACGCGCTGCTCGGGACGCGACCATGCGATTTTTCATCGGAAGAATCCTCGTTTTTCCGTGAGAATCTCATTGATTGCTTCCTCAAACAAGACGCGCCGAGATAGAAATGTCTGACGCGCAGACGAGGCTATTTTCCGCCCGACCGTGTGCTTAATAATGGCGAGATTGTAACATTTTTTCCCTGACGAGTCTTGGAACGCGTATATACGTATATACGGTATTCCAAAAGATAAGTGATCTGCTGAGGATTACGAAGCAACGGTTTTTTTTCTATTGAGTGCCCGTTTACGTTGTGAAACTCATGTTGAAATACAAATGTAATTCTCGTGCCGTCGCGCGTTGAATCGGTCTCGGACGATCGATGTTTGATCGACGATTCATAATTATATCTGGAATGGAGTTCTATTTGTGGTGTAATTGCAGATTGTCGCGCACTCGCATTTGCACGAGTGAGAAAAAGGACGGCAGAAATTTGCGCGCGCGTGTACGCACCCTTACGGAAAGAAAAGACACCATAGAATACTCTGAAACATCCAAATCTGCAATTTTCTGTGCAAAACCTAACACGTCCCAAAGTCTCGGAACCATTTTCCCGTGTTAGATGAGCAAAATTTGATATGCCACGATTAGCGCGATTCAATCGGTCGAATCTGATTAAACGCTGCGTTGTCAAACAAGGCACGCGACAATATAAAAACTTCTTAGGACGACGAGGACAGACGATCGCACGGAATTCGCCGACAATCGAGGAGGATCGATGCCTCCTCCTCCTCCTCCCACAAGAAAGGGGAAGTCACGCGAGCTACCGCCGGTATACCGTTTCGCAAATAAAATTTCCGACCGAATAATCGCGGTTACTCGGACAAGGTTAAGCCGTCTACGGAGCCGGAGGTGGACGAGAGGGGATCAGAGTCCCGTTCGTGAACATGTGAAAAGGATCCTGATCCGGAGCTGTCAACTGCAAGTGACCGAACGACGGGCTCAGATTGTCTGGGTGCCATTTCTTCGTCCGAGATACGGCCGAGCCGAGAAATATGTTCTTTGTTTAATATCCCGATACGACACGAGAAACCCCTTAACATTTACACAACAGCAGGACTTTTCGATCTCGCGCATTCACGCACTGTGCCAAGCCAAATGCTTCGTTCTACATTAAATCCGTAAGACAGATTTGAAGAAGAGCCTTGAATGAAGAATCTCGAAATGCCGTAATATTGCACACATGTTATGGCACACCCGCTTTGGTACTTTGGTAATAACAATTAATTGCTGCCATTTTCCCCGTGTTGAATTCAAGAGGAATTCACTCTTGATATGTTTTTGCCCATTCCAGTCCAATCAATCCGCACTTCATTTTATTCATTTTATTCATTATATAATTTGCTGAGTCACAGATGGAATATGTAATGTAAGTATTGTTACAACTTAAAGAAAGATTCAAATGCGACCGAGCGAAAGGAACGGTATACTTTACACTCACAATTCTTTTCTTCGTCGCGTGTTTTTAGTTTCATTCGAGATCTCTCTCTCTTTCTCTCGATGAAACGATTGTAACTCTTGAGAGAGGAAGCTGACGCGAGGAAGCAGTTCCTCGCGTCAAGCGAAAGCGAAGATAGCGGTTGTAACGTAAACGAATTGATAACGTTAGAAAAGAGGAATCCAATATAAATCAAAGATAAGTGGAATAAATAATGCAAGTATAATTGTAACAGATGATTTAACATACCTTTAAAATATGTGTCGACTCAGTGCTCTGGCTGTGCTGCCTCTGCTGCACTGACCTTGATGCTAACGTCCGCGTAAATATGATGCGGTCGAAGCAACGCGATGCCGTTGCGATTAATTACTTCAAAGACCGCTCAGCGCTCCGAAATGTAACTTATAAAACTTATAAAACGATCACTTATAAAGTACGAGATTTGACTCTTTCGAAGATTCGGGAGGTTTTGACCGTTGCGATCATTCGACGTTTAATATCAAGCTACGATTACCGAAGAGAGGGGATGACCGCTTCTTCGACGCTGACGCAGGTAGGGAGTTTTTAGGAAGGTTGGAAGATCCTGCATCTTAAATATTAGTGATAATTCTTACGTTTGTAATTATATTATATATTTCAAAATAAGCAAAAACGTTGACTGGTTTTCATCGGCTGTTGCGCATTTTGTAAGTATTTGGAGTATCCGGAGGAATTGCGAGTCCTTGCGAATGCCAATATCAATGAGATTCTAATAAATGGCATGATAGAGCAGCTAAGAGAGCAGCATGTTGCATCGCGGAAGGGGCGAAAGATGGGGTACGTATCGATTTTATAATTGATCGATTGAAATACATGTTTCCAATATCAACTTCAAGAACGTCGAGGAAAGAAAGAATAAGATGTATGAAAAGCTTATAGAAAAATATCGATTAATTAATATCGATTAATTAATATAATGTTCTGTATAATATCCATCTAAACAGGGAATTTACATGCTTAATCACGCGTGCTAATTTCTACTCTTATCTCAACACGTGTCTTTTCCATAAAGGTTAATTAAATATTGACACATGCTGATCGATTAAATAATTCATAATTCATAATCATATACACGACGATCGATTAATTTTATATGACGATGATATGACCGACCGTTTTAATCAACCAAGGCTTTCATCTCTCGATCTGTGCGCAATACCGCTCTTTGAAAAAAGGTAGAAAAAATTGAAAGTCAATAATATTTTTTTAGAACACCGTATGCCGAATATGTAATGCACATCTGAATATTCAATACGCTGATAGAAAGATAAAAAACTGTGCATCCACAGAAAGGTTAAACGTTGTTGCGTATGGCTTGAGTTTTCAAAATGTACAGCTTCCCCTGATGTATGTAAATACACTTTTAATGCATTTATGCGACCACTGACGGGCACGCATTAATTAAAGGATGTCGCACGAGTGAAGCACAATTCCAATTAATTTGCATGAAGAACGATTACGATACGCGTACAGATATATCTTTTTGTTTATATTTTCGGGTCAAACATGTCGAGCGAAGTAAAAAACCCCGGAGTTTTTCCACCTTTCCGTTTCATCGTTTCTCGATATCGATTTTTCGCAATACGTACATCCACCGAATATTATTTTTCCCTCTCGAATTGCTTGCGAAGTTGCTCGCGAAGGTTGAAATAAAATTTGATCGTCTTCCTGCGCCATTGTCGGAATATCTTTCAAGATACCGCGAGATATGTACGGTCGGATAAAGTTTCTACACGTTCCATGTCATCATTTCAAATGTTATCCTCGCGCACATCCAGTATCCAATGATCGCAGTAATATTCCAAGATGCTTTTCTGTTTATCGCTGTTTTATTTAGTCGCTTAGTATGCAAAGTAGCGTGGTGGTTTTCTCCGATATATTCACGCGCACAACATGCGCACCGCCGGCTAACGATTCTTCAACACATTATAGGCACATTATAGGGTGTTCTCAGTATATCGTGTAAGAAATCGATAAAAATTTCGACAGCCAGTGATTTAATCTGCACTCGTCTTGTTGTCGAGCGAAACGCAAGAAACAGATCGCGTCTTTACGTTTATTTTCAATACCCGCTCTTTTATCCCGTGTTTTTTCCGCACATACGTAAAAGTCAACATGCGTCAAGCGCGAGAAGAGCGGTTGATCCAATAGCTTTTGTCGATAATAATCCTCGGCTGGAGTCTGTCGATAATTTCGACGATCTATTATCGCTCCTTCCATTCTTCCATTCTCTCTGTCTCGCTTCGTTCGTACCGACGTGTGTGCAACGCATGCAGTCGGCCGGAGCTGCGCGCACCGGTACGTCTCGGGAATGATCACCGAAGCGTGTGCTTACCGTTACTGCAAGCACTTAAAACGAACGAGATGGAAATTCATTAGGACCTCAACGTAAACTCGAACGTCGCTCGACCATCGCGCCCGGCCCGTCGTCGTCGGCCTTTGTCGTCATCTTTGTCGTAACACGGGGAAGGAGAGGGGCGAATTGAGAAACGCGATGACGTACATTGAAAATCTCTTGGATTTTATTTCGAAAATCGAGATGCCATGTTGAATGCCGATATGTTAGACCGGTTCCTCTCTCTCTCTCTCTCTCTCTCTCTCTCTGACGGCTTTCGAGACGGCTGAAAGATGTGCCGCGCACACGCAAGTCCCGTCGCAGCGTAACAGCGTACGAGCGAGACTAATTATGCGTACGCCGGGCGCACCGGGCTCTCTCTCATCGACGTGTGCTCAACGAAGAAAACGAGCCTGCGAAGATGGGGGAAGGGACAAAGTATCTCGCTTCCACGTAAGCAAAACGCAGTACAATATGAATTTTCATGCTGGACTTTGTATTATACTTGTAAATCCTCTCTTTTTCGGAGGCATACATTGATGATATATAATACTTGACGACAAAAGGGTAGAAAAACAATCGAGAATGACGACGACTGTCGTTAGTTCGATAAGAACGCACGCTTCGAATAAATTTCGATACATCGCCGATGGCAAAAGTCATTGTTTTTCTTCTTATCAACGACCCGCGCGCACCAACGCGATATTTCCATCTTGCCTTTTTACTTTTCCCTTTCTTCTTGCCTCCCTTTTTTCGCCATATGTCATGCAGGTGCGTATTAGCCGTCTCTCTCTCTCTCTCTCTCTCTCTCTCTCTCTCTCTCTCTCTCTCGCCGCACATCGTTGGTGGAATCGGTCAAATCCTACCTTTGGATATAACTGTAGCACATAACAGGCTCAACGCGAGTGGTGCGCGAGTTATACGGCCGACAGAATTGTAGACTTACACATGGAAGAACGCGAAAAGTCGATGCGTACATTTTCCTTTTCTTCGAACGTGTAGGGCGATGCGGTTTTCTGTGCCCTCGTCGTGAACTGTGCGTCCGCATGCGCATCCCATCGCGAAAACGTTTTCTCTAAGGCACATGTTATTTTTCATCGCTTCGCGTGGAACGCCGTTAAGCACGCGAGTGGTATAATACACTGTTTGCACACGCAGCGGTAGGTGTAAAGATGATAATGAGGACGATAGCGAGACGGTGATGTGTGTGGGAGATCGGGTAATAATTGCGCGAGGGAAGAACTGCGTGATATCGCCGGTCCGACGGTTGTTTCTCTTTTTTCTTTCTTTTTTCACAGTCTGCGGTATTTATAATGTGCTCTTATAAGAGACTCTGAGACGGATGTAAAATACTTCGGAGATCTTCGGAAAGCGAAAAGGGGGAGGTCTCAAGGAAGCGGTAGATGGAAAAAAGGAGCAAAACAGACGTACTCGATCGTTAATACGCGCAGAGAAAAAGATCGCGCGACAAAACACGATTGGTATCGCTTCCGCGACTGGATTTCTTCGCTTCGAGACTCGACTCACGATCACGAGCAACGTAACAGTGTCCTTAAAAGTGGAAATATTTCTATCAAAGATGTCGACGTTGATTTCTCACGCATTACTGGTCGTCGGCCAGCTTGATTTTAAACATCCGCCTAATTCATAATAATTCGCCGCAAAAAGGAGCGGCACCTTTTAAAAACGCGCTTGGTGTATTACGTCTTAACGCAATAAACGCATAAAAAGCGTCACACGTGGACAGCGACATATGCATAATCATGAACCGAGGAATACATAATGATCCACTGCCTCCTCGCGTGCACGCGCGCGCGCGAGAGAAGCTCAAAACATATTTATAAAAGTAGCAATCAGGGGCGTGCGCGGTGGAGGGAATCCCTCGCGTAAGGAGTCGCGAAGGAACGAACAAACGAACGAATCAACGGCTTCTTCCGCTCGCGCTCCGACAACGCGGCAGCGGCGGCGGCGGAATCCCCGCTGATTGCGAATATATACTTGCCGCGCGCGCGGATCGATCTCGCGCATTAATTACGCGTGTATGTAAGGCTCGTGCGACGAATGATGATACGTGCTCCTCAACAAGCTCCACGCGTTCTCGAAACGCGCCTCGCTTATATTCAGCGGGAAAGAGTAATTGGAATACCAATCGCGACGGAAGATATCCTCCAGCTGCTGCCTTATGTTGTCCCTCGTCTGACCGCGTCCGACGTTTTCGAACACGGTGCCGACACCTGGAACAAAGCGTGTTGCGTGTTAGCGCGCACTCTCCCGGCTGCGCTGCGATTGGGAACGATCGCTCGCGCTTGATTAATTAATTTTCCGATCATGCGAGCGCGGCCGCAGGCCGAAGGCGAAGGAAAGCAGCAGCAGCAGCAGCAGCAGCAGCAGCAGGTGGAAAGCCCGATTCTATCGGCGCCGCGCCGGGGCACTCACCGGCCGTGTTGATGAAATAATCGCCCGACCAATTGCTCGTGCCGATGTAAGCCGCCGCGTCGGTCACCATGTACTTGTTGTGGTTCACCCTGGAGAACGGTATCCTGTCCCAGCGCGGGCTCGTCGGCACGATGAAACGCTTCTGCAACACAAGAGTGTCCGCGAGATATCTCGTTTCGTCTCGTCAGCGCGCGCCGCGCACACTCACCACCTCGATGTTGACGTTCGCGTAGCTGGACGTGAGGTCCTGCAGCGACCTCAGGAAATACGTTTCGGACGGTCTCGAGTGTTTCCACCAGGAGATCAAGAGGCGCACCTCTATCTTACGCTCGATCGCCGCCGCCCGCAGAGCGTTGTCTATTATAGGCCAGTACCTGCAAAAGCGCGGTGTCGCTCAGCTTGGTCTCGCTCTCGACGAGCCGGCGAATCGAGCCGGCGGCGAGTGTTCGCTAACGGAAATAGATAATTCCAATTTTCGTCACGGAGGCACACTACTTCACCCGCGCTACTCACTTCACTTGTGCAGTATAGATGGTCAGCGGGAAGTAATCCATCACGGAGATGTAGATGAACTTCTCCGCCTTGGCGATGCAGTGCAGGATCGCGTCCAGGTCGTAGCTCCTGCCTCTCGGCGAGAAGGCCGGGGGTGAGCTCTGCAATGACGTTTTCTTGTCGCGGATCAACGAATCAAGCAACGAACGCGCCCCGCGCTTGGCGCTATCACTCGGCTATCACTTGGCGATTACTAACCGCGACGAACAGCCTGTACTTATTATCCATGTACGTAAAATTCATGGGGTTATCTAAGTTAATCTTTGTGCTGAGGGAGTCCGGCCACGTGGAAGGCACTTTACCGTCTTGACCCAACTTCCAGTATACCTGCACAGAAGCGAAGAAACGAACGAGTCCTCGCGAGGCTGAGCGACGCGACGCGAGAGGAAGCCGAGAGAGAGAGAGAGAGAGAGAGAGAGAGAGAGAGAGAGAGAGAGAGAGAGAGAGAGAGAGAGAAAGAGAGAGAACGAGAACTTCTCTGGGCTCTGGCTTCCTCTCTATGGCGTCCCCACAGCCGAGATGCTCACATCGAATATTTTGGCGTAATCGTTCGCTAAGCACGAACAGTTGAGAACCAGCAGGCCGAGCTCCTTCACTTGCGAGAGGGATCGCCAGTCCATATTCGCCGAGCCTACGTATACGTGAGTGCGATCGATGAGCCACAGCTTGGTATGGAGCACCCCGCCGCCCAGCAAGGCAGCGAAATTCAAACTTCTCACCTGCGTGATGAGGCAGAGAGAAGACATGCGCAAGTACATTTCTCTCCAATTCTCTCTCTCTCTCTCTCTCTCTCTCTCTCTCTCCCTTCGTGCTTCGCGCGTATCTCATACATATTGCTATATTAATATCGCGCGAAATCAAATCATACGTAATCAAATACATCGTACGCTCTCGTTCGCTCGCGCAGAGAGGCGAATTATCCGGTGATTTCCAGGCCGGGATAAAATCTCACCGTCGATCGAGCGGTCGCGACAAACAAACTCTATCCATCTGTCCGTCCCGTCGAAAGTCGAACGACTTTCGACGAGTGTCCTGTCGCGAGCATGTTACCTGCGCGTTAGCCTTCCTGGCTAAGATTTGCGTGTCGGTGTTCGGCGACAGGCGCGAGGGGATGTTCTGCGCTATTTTCAGCGTAATTTGCCTATCCCTTCCAGCCTCTAGGAGCGATTGGAACACTTGCTCACCCTGCGGCGTATCGACTTTTGTTAAACAAATATCACGTAGGACGTGGACAGGGTCCTACAGTCCTACAGGGGACACTCGGTTGTAACTCGCGCGCCCGCGTCACTCGCACACGAACGGAGCTGCTTTTCTCGCGGGAACTCGAGCGCGACCGTATCTCTCCCGCGCGACGAGGACGTCACGAGGACGTGAGAAAGCGCGAAGCGATTTCTCAACGCCCGCAGACGCAACGCATCTTTAGATAGCGAGCGTCGGATTATTAATTCTGCTAAAGTCAAGTCCAATCGATGGCGACACCTGGCCTGCGAACGGAGAGCCGCGAACAGCCGCGCTTCTTGTGGTGCGATTCTTTGACTCGATTATTGACGACCTGACGACAGTTTCGTTGTCGTTGCGCAGCTTTTCCACGGTATACAAAAGCTGCGCGACAATAACGAAAGTGTCGTAAATCGACCAATAATCGAGTTAAAGAATCGCGCCGCTGTTGCCTCGCGTTTCGATCAATCCGCCACTCGGCCACTTTTCACCGAAGACGATAACACTCGCCGCGGAACCGACTTGGGCCGCCGCCGGGTCCAAGTTTGACCGGAGAATCAGCGGTCATACGGACGCGAATTATCCGGACACCCTCATCATCATCGGGTGGGGGGGGGGGAACAGTCCGCGTCCCACGAGGCTATCGCGCGACAACTCGTCGTGGTGCGGACGGCTAGGACTCTCTCCACTTGCCTCTTGGGCGCTGTCATCGGGAAACACGTCCTCCCGCCTCATCGTCCAGTAGAGCGACGCGATCTCGATCGTGTCCTGCGCCATCCCGATCAGATCCATCCAAGAGCTGTGAATGCTCTCGTGCCGCGGCGCGTTATCGTTGTAATTCATGCCCAGCGGTATCGTCTCCACCAAGGACACCGCGCAACGATCCATGCACATGGACTCGTCGTCGAACGCGCCCGCCTTCAGCGCGTACTTCTCCGCCGCGTGGTCCAACAGCGGCAGCAGCACCACCAGCACGATCAGGACCAGGATGATCGTGATCGGTATGCAACTGGGTCTGCACCAGCCCTGCGCGCCCCACCTTCGACACACAGGAGGAATAACGCGATCTAGCGGGATCCTATAATAACGCTAATAACGACAGTTTTCGGCAACGTTGCACAACGTTGCGCCTGTCTTGTCTGCCATATATTATCTCTGTACTCGCGCAACGACAGTGTCATTGTCGTAATGATTGCGTAACCAGTTGCAAGATCCCGCTATTGGGTTAGGTTTGTACCAAAGCTGTGTAATTATTCGTCGAGGTCTTCGTATTCGAAGCTTCGAACCTTCCAAGTTTCTTCGAACTTTGACATTTCGAGAAAGATATATCGCCTGATTTTTCATTTCTTATTTTCTTTTTACTTTTTATCCTTGGAATATATCGGAGCCGCGAAGAGAGGTCTTCGAAGCTGCACCGAAGAGTAACAATCCTGGCTTGTACGCGACGCGCGGCGTCCTTCGTACGTCAAACGGTCGGGCGCGCGGTCTTTCCAATTTAACGGTGCTTCCGTGAGAATCCTCGCCGCAAGGATGTGGGAATGCTTCTCACGGATCTCGAGAGATATTATCGCGCTTATCATCGCGCGATGAGATTACCTCGCGCCTTTCGACGTGCGAGTCGGGATATTAGTTCGCTTAGCTAACCGGCTGGTTTGTTAACTCCGTTAATTGAGCGATCAGTTAACGGGAGTCCCCATTCGGCTGCGCGAAGTAAGCAGGTGCGGGTAATCGGACGGCAGACGGATTAATTCACTCTCGTTAGCACGCTCGGAATATATCGGACTCGGTCACGCCGATTTCCACTAATTATCTCAACTCGTCAAAGATAAATTCGGATCTCGCCGCGTGAAGAGATCATCATTGATGCTCGTTTCATTGTCTTCTTCGGCCACATATCGAATTTCTCACACGTAGTTTATACATAAAGCACTGAGAGACGGAGACGTTACATCATTAGCGATCGTCGTGGCAATCAGCGTGTTTGATCGCCGCTCGGTGCCGCGCGTGATTAATAGAGTCGAACTTGAGCGTTCGCTAATCTGGCCACCGCGTCGTGGATCGTAGATACACGCTGCTAATCAAGTGACTTCGATCCAAGATACGTACTTTGCGTTCGTGAGAGGGTCGTCCACGTCGCTTCTCAGCATGAATCCCGACTGGTCCCATAATTCCAGGTCGTCGTCGCCGCTCGGCGAGTTTACGTCCAGCCGTGCGTTTTCGGACACGGTCTGCAAACAGCGTGCGTCACGCGCCACGGTTTTTCGCGAAAATCCGACGTGGGCGATGAGAAGAAGAAAGAAAACGAGGGGGGGAGAAAGGGAGAGAGAGAGAGAGAGAGAGAGAGAGAGAGAGAGTGAAAGAGTCGCCGACAACGAGACAGACTCAGAGAATCTACGAGGACGAAACGAGCGCGATATGGTGCGTGGCTTATCGCGCGTACACAATAAGACTGCAAATTGAGATCACAAGGGGGGAAATTCAATGCCGGATAGATCCGTGGCGATGACTCGTGCTGCGATTATTTCTAGCACGATTAAAATGGCGAAGATGCGCGAAACGCGGATTTTATCTCATCAGCATGCTAAACAGCTCGCGCGCGCGCGCGCTTTGTTTCGCTTTGTTGCGAACACAAAACGAACAGAAATCGGTGAAATCGTGTGATTCACCGGAGATATACAGGGTATCTATAAAGTCCGACTCCATCCTTGGATCTCGGAAACGGCTTTAAATATGGAAAAATGTTTCAGACAAAAGCTGTAGGATATTGAGGGGGACACATGACAAAAATATGAACTTGACCTTGAGTGACTTTATCAAGGCCAGGTCAATGTGATCGATGTTTTCTTAAATGGAACCTCCTATTTTTTATTGCACATTCTTGTAGCCCTTATCGTGATATTTTCAGAACACTACCTATTTTTGTTCTTTATGCAAGCCATTCCCAAGATATGAAGCTTCAAAGTTGGGGTTAAAAAATACTACGGAAGTGACGAACACGCTCCTTGTCTCTACTATGGCACACACACACACACACACACACACACACACACGCACGCACGCACGCACGCACGCACACGCAAGAAGCGTAAATTCGACCGTGCAACCTCCACGCGGTACACCTTGGGTAATACGAATGTCGGCGACATATGTCAACTTTGAAGCTTCATGTCTTGGGAATGGCTTGCGCGAAAAACAAAAATAGGTAGTGTTTTGAAAACGTCTCGACGAAAGGGCTATAAGAATATGCGATAAAAAAGATAAAAAATAGAAGGTTCCATTTAAAAAAACATCGATCATACCATGCCTTGATAAGGCAGTCAAGGTCAAGTCCATATTTTTATCATGTGTCCCCCTCAATAACCTACAACTTTTGTCCGAAACATTTTTCCATATTTAAAGCCGTTTCCGAGATCCAGGGGTGGTGGGGTCGGACTTTACACATACTGTATAGTCGACGCGCAAAAAATCGGCATCTGCATATTGAGTCGTATAAAGAACGTGAAATTCAAGGGGACAAAGTGATCTCTCATGACGAAATTCACGCTTCTCTGTTTCTCTCTTTTCGCGATTTGCATGAGGCGAACGTCGATTTTTCATCGCAAAATCCACGCTTCTCAGTCTTTCTCTTTTCGCGATTTGTAGTCAAGCGAACGTCAGCAAATGGTCCAATGATTATGGTCAGTGACGAGATAAATATCAATCAAGGATGACAAGAAGCATAATATACGAGATAATAGTAACTAAATATAAGATAAATAAAGCTTGCAGACAAACAACGAGTCACTTGTTTTGCATATTTCGAGCTCCAAATTCTTCAAGTAAATAATTTCTTCAAGTAAATAAATTCTTCAAGTAAATAATTTCAGTTCGTCGTAAACAATTTCAGAGACGCGATATACTTTGATTCGGGCAAACGCGGGGGAAGGAGCGAACTCGGCGGAGCACCTTCGCCCTTGACGCGACGCGGCCCGTGAACTTTCCATGAACTTTGCAGACAACAAAGCGCAGGGCAAAGCGCGCCGACGTACCGACAATTTATGCTTGAGCCGCGGCGTTCGGTTCTTGCGGTGCGGCAGCAACACCACTACATCCTGATCCTTGTCGCGCGGCTCCGCGTACTTCGGATACGCCTTGGCGGTGGTGGCTCCCTTCGTCGACGATGAAGTGGCCGTAACGGTGGAGCCGCCGCCGGCGGTGGAATACTTGGAGTACGCGATGTTGTTCACATTATTGCTACCGCCGTAGGAGACGTTGTGCGTGTTGTTCACCTCGACAAAAAATGCCGCGCCATTTTCTCTTTATCGATCGGTCGACTTGATTCGAGACTTCGTTCGCGGGTACATTTAATAATACTTCCCGCGATCTTTCGAGCGTCCCGACGCGAGGATCGACTCACCTGAACCAGGATATGGCAGGCCTGAGACGCGATTTGGAACAGGCCATCTTGCAGGTTGCGGCCGGTATGTTCGGTACCTCCACCACCTCCGCCACCTCCACCACCGCCGCCGCCGCCGCCGCCGCCGCCGCCCATTTTCCGCCCGAAAAACGACATTTCGATCGCCCCCGCCGACAACACACCCGCGCTCTAATGCACCCAAGTCGTCGCGAGTCGTCCTTGCTGCTCGTCGATCGTGCTCGCGCGCTGCATGCGGGGGCCGACGTCGTCGACGTCGTCGTTTCCGTTGTCCGACTTCAGCACCATGCTCGACGTCCTCATCGATATCTGCCAGTGGCGAGAAATGTCATCCGTCTTATGACCGCGCGGCACATGTGTGCGCCATCGACTCCGCCGCGTTTAAACTTTAATGCAAACACGCGGAAGGAAAAGAGAGAGAGAGAGAGGGAGAGAGAGAGAGAGAGAGAGAGAGAGGGAGGAAGAGAGAGATAAGCGTTAACCGCAAAGTTCCACGATGCTACAATAATACCGTAGAACGACGTTCTAATTTCGTCGTTCGCTAGTCTATGAAGTTGAAGCCAATTTAGAACGGTGAAGAGGGAAGGTCGAAAGGAGGGGGTGTACATCTCTATTGCGCGTAAGTATTCTTATCAACATCGAAGCGCACCGGAGGAATACACGTTCTCGTCCTTATTCGCATTCCGCGAATCACCGTCGTTCATTCATTCATTCATCCGCTTATGACGCATAAACAATTGCCGACTGAAAACCGAGCTAATAAACATTCGTATTCGCGAATTGCACTTATTCGACAACTCCACTTTGAATTGAGATAATCAGCGGAAATCAGCGCGGCGCGATTATCGCGTTAATCTCTTCAAGTACTCATCTATGGACACCGCGCGCGCATTTTCCCCCGCTGCTTAAAGGAGCCGAGGGAAGAGGTATCCTTCGCGCGAGAGGGGAAAATATCCGAGAACATTCCCCGCTGAGAAACTTTCTCCTCTTGCGCTGGGGAGGATTAACGAGAGTCAACCCCCGTGAGAGGCTTCGCGAACGGGAAAACCCGCGTGTGCCGCCGGCACGCAAATTTTCATTTCGGCCTAAGGTCAGCGCAGGTGGAAGAAACGGAAGAACCGTCTCTCGTAATCGCGACACTTTCGTCAGCGACGTTTCACTTAATTCGCCTTAACCCCATTTTCGTCTGCCTCTCTCTCTCTCTCTCTCTCTCTTTCGGCTGAGCAATCGAATTCGCGTTCTCGCGTCGTCGCGAATCGTCCGTATATTGCGTACACGCGATCGATAACGAGAGGATGATCGCACCGCCTCGGCGAACACGCGTCCGCGTTATCCTTCGCTGTAAAAGCACTGGCTCGTTGCTGTTAATCGATAGCTCGCGAGATTCGCGAATTAGTTTTCAAACGCGCAATCACGCGGCTCCGCGCGCGCGCGCGCGCGCGCCTCGTTCTTTCCCTTTTCCTCTCGCTCTTAATCTCTCTCTCTCTCTCTCTCTCTCTCTCTCTCTCGATTTCTTCCTCCTCGTTTATCAAGACCGATTCGATCGCGCTCCGTCGCCGGGACGACCGACTCGACTCGCAGCATTAGGCTGTGACAAAGTTCTTTGCAGAAAGGACGATCGAAAGGTCTCGCATGCCGTGCGAGGCACCTGCGCAAAGAGCGTCCTCGTGGCCTCGATAACACCCTCCCCCCACCCCCCCGATTGATAAAGGGGCGCGATTAACCTTCCCGTTGGCGAACTATCATCGAGATCATCGGGGGAGATGTCGTGTGTGTGTGTGTGTGTGTGCGTTGCCGTTTTTTATTCTTGTTCTCCTCCTCGTGACGCGTCACGGCGTTTAAGAACGCAAATATATCGATCTCTCCGCACCGCTGTGCAATTAAACCGATGACAAAGTCGCTGACGTGGCACAAAAACAAGCAAGAGCAAAAACCGAAATTGTTATTCTTGCTCTGAATAAAATCGCGCGAGCAATGCGACTCACGCTGCGCTAGATGTGTCGCGAGCCGGAATGTTAATGCGCCCCGCGGCTGTTCGATATATCGGATCGCGTCCGTTTTTATCGCCGCGAGGACGAGAGAGTTTTCATAAGAGCCGACGATGAACTCGAACTGGGATTCGAATCGCGACGGGCATACTCACGTGCGCGGTTGCGCCTTATCCGAGGGAACAAGTCCGCAAGCACTTGGAGGGAAAGACGTGCGCGGTTATCGACACGTCGATGCACACTATCCGGCTGTCATCCCGCCCGGGTCGACTTCGCCCGACGGGGATAAGGATCCCCGAGGTGACAGCGATCTCGCCGTGCACACGCCCCGCAACTGGCGCGTCCCGATTGTCGCGAAGCGAAACGAGCGTCTCGAGATAAGCGTCCCGACCAGTCGCGATATCACAAAAAAACAATTAAACACAACGCATACAAGAGCTCGCTTGTAATATCTGACCCACGTGGCGAAGCCTTATCTTTGGGATCGAGCGACGAGAGGAGGGTCGCTCTCAACGAGACAAGCGCGGCTTTTCGTTGCCGACGGTTGACGAGCCGCCGAGACGAGGCGGCGGCGGGGGGGGGGGGATCACGTGTCGGGTATCAGGGTTGAGAAAGCGAGCGTACGCGCGAGGATGGACGATCGGGAGAGCACTTTTCCGCCGACCCGTCGACGACTGTTCGACTCGACCTGTCTCTCGCGGTGGGTCGCGCACCTACGCGAGAGAAACGCGGCCCGCCGAGCCCGTCCGGTCGCGGCGCGCGGGCGCGAAGCATCCCCTCGGTCGCGGCGGCGGCGGCGGTGGTGGTGGTCGGCGCGAATCCAGCGAGAGTGAAATATCCCGTCGATACACACCCCCGTTATCGATCACGTCGGGATCCCGGTCGCCAGCCCCCTCGCACGTGGGTCTCTGGCGCCTGTCTCGCGCGAGTCGTCCTCGACGACTCCAAGACGAGAGATTCGCAGCGGCGACGGCGAGTGTGTTGCGTCTTGGGCGGAGGGATGGGGGCGGGGGGTGAACGGATTCGACGAGGCGCGAGGTCGTCGGCGATCGTTCGGGTTTGCTGCGCGAGAAAGGCGCGGGTTTATTATTACTCTATCGATTTTCCGATTATTCGGCCTCGACTCCCGCGAGAGTGAAACCTGACTCGCGCGGGCGAGTTCTTCCTCGCGCACACTTTCAGCTGCTCCCGCGGAAGCCTTGCGCACTCTCCTTGCTCTCTGCAGACGCGAGCCCGACGACAGACACATATCCTGACTGTACACGTGAATGTATACCGGGTGTTTCAGACCACCCGGGTCACTCGATTTTCTCGTTAACGCGACATTTTGGAGAAAAATGTTCCAGACAAAAGTTGCAGGGCTTCAAAGGATCTATTTACTGACGCTATGAATTTGATCTTGGGATATATAACCTAGAAGAGTCTAGTCAACATAAAAATCTCAAATGGAAACTTGTTGATTCTTGGAAATTTCAAGATCATCAAATTCAGGGCGCTATTGGAACAATATATTCTCGAGACTAAATAGAGCAGAAAAGTCTGGTACCACTTTTTCTTCTGACGAATAGTTAGATATCGTGATCGTTAAATATTGAAAAAGTTATCAAGTTTTCCTTAAATATCTCAAAAAAAGTTAGGTAAATAAAAAAATGTTTCAGACAAAAGTGGTTCAAATTAATTGCTAGAAAAAGATGATGTAATAAAAAATTGGAGTATCCATTTAAGATTTTTATGTTGATCTTGACTGGACCTTTCGAGGTTACCCCAAATAGGGTCAAATTCATAGCGTCAGTAAATAGAAGCGCTTTGAAGCGCTACAACTTTCGTCTGAAATATTTTTCTCTAAAATGTCGCGTTAACGAAAAAATCGGGTGACCCGGGTGGTCTGAAACACCCGGTATACTCGACCTTTGCAGCCGGGATTATCGACTATCGTGTAGGATGAGACTTTTACCCGAGCGGCCTTTAATTGTTATCCTTCGACTCGAGCGCTCTGCGGTCGCGCGTCCTAAAAACGGAGCACTCGTCCCGCCATGCCGGTTGCCTCGTCATTCCGTCAAAGTCATTCTCGGTACCTCGGCGGGCAAAGTGAATCAGCGGGGAAACTTGTTCCCGCGGAAATTATTCGAGCAAATTTCCCATCAGTCACGAATGTGTTGAGTAAAAAATGTGTTTGTAAAAAATGTGCTGAGTTGTAAAAAAGTTAAGTAACTCATGATAACGTATCTCACGGATTCCTAATTACATCGAAAATTATGCGCTAAAATAGTTTGATAATTACGCTTGATAATTGCGCGATAAGGACGATTATTCGACAATTACGCGTGTTTTGCCACTTAAGTTGTTTTACATGTCTATAAGTACACTTCACCGATCATGGGAACGGAATGGTCGTTTTCTTTGTGTTCCGGACTGCATTTGCATGTCACAAACGGAGAACGCGCGGAGTCTCAGATTACCTTTTATTCTTCTGTCTCAGATTACCTTTTATTCAAAAATGAAACTTGAGAAAAGATCTATTTCCGAAAGACGTTTTCGCCGAATTTCCCGGCGTCCCGACTTTTCCTTTCCATGTCCCTCTCCATGTTTCTCTCATCTCCCGGATCGCGGCGACGCGCACGCAAAAGCGGAGCACGTGTCGCTTTTACGCGTTGCGCATGGCGCATCATCGACCTGCGAACGCCGCGCCGCGTCGATCCTACCGAGTGCAAAAGTCCACGCTCGTACGTACCCACTCTTACTCGCCGAAGCGCACATTTTATCGGCACGTCGCGGTTGTTTCATTCCTCCACAAACGAAATGCGCACTAGTAGATAAACGTATTTATCGAAGACGTCGCGCCGGGCTTCGAGCCGTCGTTCGATCAGGCACTATCGACGTAAATCGCGACACGGCGTCCGTCGCGACGACGATGATTACGCGCTCCGACCCCGAGATGGCAGCAGCACGCAAGAGCCCGATTCCGCCATTTTCCGTCGAGGTTCGCTTTTACGTACAGTCGATACAGCCGACTATCGGCATTTTTCCATCACCCCCGAGCAGCAATGAGGATGGAATCCAATCTCTTGCGTCCCGCGAGATGGATTTTCTCCGCTCAAGTATACTATACTCTCGGAGCTTCTTCGGATCGTCGATAAGAGAAACGTCTCGTCGCGAAGGTACGCGTCGAACGTGCGTCCGCCGCATCACGCGCGCGACGAGTCCATCTCGAACGTCGCGGCGACCGCGACGGAAATAATATCGAAAGCGCGACTGCTTGCTCGAATTTGCGGGGAGGATCCGGTCGCCGACACAAGGAATCGTAGCGAGATCTCTCGTCGCGTTCCCGCTTTCGTTCGAGACGCGAAAAAATCGCGCGCGCCTTGCACATGGCCGTCTCGCAGGGACATCTATCGACGCACGGCGCCTCCACCATCCGTGGGCGCACGTCGGACGCCGCCATTGTTACCGAGCCTCGGCCGCGCCGCACCGTCGCCGGAGAGACGACGCACGGGCGTACGTCGCGTCGTCGTGTCACCGAATCCATTTCGCCAGCCGTCGTCGTCGTCGTCGTCGTCGTCGTCCTCGTCCTGTCGTGGCAGCGTCAACGTCGTGCTCGCGTCCGTCGTGCCGTCGAGATCGTTTCGCTACGCTTCGTTCCGCTACGTACGTCTCTCGGCGCCGTCGAGGCTCATCGAGAGGGTGGGAGCGAACGAGTGAGGAAGAGAGAGGGAGAGTGAGCGAAAGGGAGAAAGAAAGAGAGAGAGAGAGAGAGAGAGAGACAGAGAAAGGAAGAGCGCCCTGGCCACTCGCAAAGGATCGCCCTGCTCGACGTTCCCTCCTGTCCTCCGTGCGACCTCCGCGCCGAGGCCGACGACGATCGCTCGGCGTCCCGACCGATGCCTCGTCGACGGATTCAAGCCGGTGCTACGGCCGTGTTGTGCATCGTACGGTGTTAGTGCATCATGTGATTGCTTCTGCACCAGGGTACTCTCTTGGCCACGGTGACGGATACTAGCGCGTGAAGGTTAGTCCATCGCCGCCAGTTGATCCTTGCGCAACGTAGATCTCCGACTCGGTGTTGGAGCCGATCCTGTCGCCGAGCGATAGCCTCCAACAACGTTCAGCCCTTTCTGTCTTTTTCTCTCTCTCTCTCTCTCTCTCTATCTCTCTCTCTCTCTCTCTCTCTCTCTCTTTCTCTCTGTGCTGCGGCGATCGCTTCGTTCTTCCCTTCGCGGTCGCGTCCTTGCCGCTGCGAAGCCGCTTCTCGTTCGATCCTTTCCGCGGCGTCGTGGCGATTCGGGAATCGTGAGAATCGCGAGAAGCCTATCGTGCGACCGAGGGAGAGAGAGAGAGAGAGAGCGAGAGAGAGAGAGAGAGAGAGAGAGAGAGAAGAGAACGGGCTTTCCCCGACTTTGTAGTGCTGTAACTTTGACCCTACAACCGCAACCGCCAGGGCCGCCCCGGCCGACCGTGGTGGTTTGTAGTTGGCTGATTCACGAACCGTCGCGTTGATGGTTTCACCTGCGACTTTTGAACGAGGATAGGCCAAGTTCCGGTGAGTTCAGGAGGATTCCGAGAGGACGCCGCTTTCGGAGCGCTCGTCAACGCGCGTCAACGCGCACTTTGTTTTCGAAATGAAATACGCGTCAGCGCAGCTCCGCGAAGAGCTTACGCGATTGATGAATTTCGCGCTGTTATTGAAAATTTCCTTCCTGAAAATCTCGGGACAAAAGTTCGACGGAGAAAGACGCAATTGCGCCTTCGGAGCCGCAAAGTACGTTTCCTACTTTTCACGATTACAGGCCCATTTTGTGCTCGATCTGATTTTTCTTCAGCGAGGATACAAATAGGTAGCTTCCGAATCCTAATTTCAAGTTCCTTCGCGGAAATATTTAACAGCGCGCATCGGGGAAAGAGATGGCAAGAACTCCGGTAAACTTACCGTCATGAACGAGCGCTCGGTGAATTTACGAGAAACGCGCCGGAGAAACGGGACGAAGATGAGAAGTGCTCATGCAAAAGTAAAAATAATGAGAAAAGTTGAGGAAAATTACATTCACGAGGAATCGATCTCGCACAACAGAATTATTCATTCTCTCTCAATTAACGGACGCGTCGCTCTTATTAGCATCTCTCCTCTCGCGCTCTCCGTCCTCGCGATGCGAAACACGAGCACCTTCTCGCACAATGTAAAGAAAACAAGAAGAAAAAAAAAGAGAGAAAAAGAAAAACGGGGCGGGCAGGGGGAGAAGAAAGCTGAGTGCGGAAAGCGCGACTGAAGGAAAAGAGAAAAGGACGGAACACCTCGCGTCGCGTCGCGTCGTGTCGCGCCGCCGCTGCGAGCCGCGTGAGGGTTGATCGGCCGTATCGATCGTTTTGATTGGCTATTCAATCGGCCAAAGCGAAAGATTCTCCCCTTCCGACCGTTCCGATCGCGATAATAAAGATACAGTGGAGAGATTAAAGGTTGACCGAGGCGCACACGTTGCCTACAAACCCGGGACGACTCGCAGAGATTCCGCGGTCGCCTTTTGTCCCGTCCCGCTCCGGGTGTGCGCAACTACGACGGGATTTTTCCCTTCTCATCGCGCCGACCTGTTCCTGAGTCATGATCGGCGGGGAGGGCAGGGGGTGCCCGGAGGGAGAAGGGTACCTGAGATCATCTCGGCCTCGCGCGTTTATATTTCCTTCTTTCTTGCTCCCTTTTCTACGACATCCGCGGGACCTCGATAAATTATATGGCGCGAGAATAGATGTCCCGACGCGGACGTGATTTATCGCTTTATTAATACGCGAGTTTTCGGGATTTACAGAATGACCGTACGTATCTCGCGCCTGTGTGTCTGTGTGTGTGTGTGCGCGCGTACGTGCGTCACAAGGGAGTAAGAGACAAGGGGGGGGGGAGAGAGAGAGAGAGAGAGAGAGAGAGAGAGAGAGAGAGAGAGAGAGAGAGAGAGAGAGAGAGACCATGTTGGCACATACGACTGTCTGCCAGAATTTATCGATTAGTACTGTCGATTATGTATTCGTGAGAGACACTAATGAGACGTCGCCTGCCGAATGCTTCGACGTGGATGGATGAATGGACATGGATGGAACGCGCCAGCCGGCGATGGGGCTTTTTTTTGTCGAGGCTAAACACATTTCCGTATGCGCGCGTATTTTCAGCCGCCGCGCGACAGTTATTGTGCTCGGCCGGCGCGTCCGATGCAATTAATTAGCTATAATTTGTATTATAATTGTCGCTATTGTCAATATCTGAATATGATTCAATTGATTGCTTTGCGTCGTAATTACCGTTCCCATCGGTTTGCGCGATAATTTGAAGAGAGCGATGCGAGATACATTATTTAATAAGAAGCGTGCCGATGTGAGCAGAGAGAGAAAGAGAGAGAGAGAGAGAGAGAGAGAGAGAGAGAGAGAGAGAGAGAGAGTGCGCGCGCGCATACGCTCGCATAAAATTTCGAATGTCAGAGGTCTTCCAAATCGATCTGTCCCTGATTGGAATCTAATGCGACCATGACTCCGGAGACCATTCCGATATAATAAACGACCATCGGCGGTTATTCCTGAAATCGAGAGCTCGACTTCGTCGCACACGTGTGCGTCCACGTAAGCGCTCCGATTCGCGCGATGCGGAAAGACCACGTGTGAATTCAAGTGCTCTCTTTCTCTCTCTCTCTCTCACTCTCTCTAACTTTCTTGGGGTTGCAGTTTCGCTGGAAAAGTAGAGCGTCCGTCATTTTCCGCGCAAATTTCAGAATGCATCCGTTTCTTTGGTCCACCGGGAGGGAGTTTCTTGAATGAAACTCTTCCTCGAGCGGGGATCTTTACAGCGAAATACCGCCACTTTTCGTCCACGTTTTAATTAACACTCGCTTTAGAGAGCGACATGGCGATCGACTCGGTAAACTGAAAAAAACATGGTCTTTTCGCGAAGAAGAACCTCGCGCGTCCGTACGATCGACGAGGGAGAAGTCGCCCCTCTCGAAGTAGCCGGTTATCGTCGATCCCGCGCGATAACGCGTATCGCAAATCGCACGGCGGCGCGATAACCACCTGCGAATCATAATATCCTTACTTGAGATAATCGCGCGGGCGGCATGGAGAGCCGAACGGAGGAGGCGGCGGCGGCGGCGTCGGCGGCCCCCCTCTCTGCCTCCTCCGCGCGCGCCTATTTATTTACTTCACTCGTTATTTATTCAGCGAGCCGAGCCGGCGGCCTTAAGGATCAATAACCGGATCGCACTTAAGATAAATAACAGTGCAACGCGTGTATATACCGTTCGCAGGACGTTGCCGGCTGGAAGCTACAGAAGGGAACCCGATCTCTCCCTCGGGGTGATACCGCGCGCCGCCTTCCGTGTCTCGCGAACGCGCGTGCGTGCGTGCGTGCGTGCGTGCGTGCGTGCGTGCGTGTGCGTGTGCGTGCGCGTGCTTCGCAGCATTTATTCGCGGCGTTGTGCCCGTAATATCTATCGGGCTCGTCAAAGTGGGCGGAAACTCGATCTATGCGCGCGCGTGTTTTCCTACGTATCATCATCGCGCGCCGCGAAACATTCGCTTCGCCGACGACGTTCGCCGCCGCTGCCGCCGCTGCTCTTTAATGCCCATTCGTCAAAGCGCGTGTTAATTTCTCTCTGCCTCTCTTTTTTTCTCCACGATACGCGGGATAGCGTTCACTCCCGCACTCTCCGCTGGCGTTTCCATTGCGTAACGCAACACCCGTTCGCGTTCGCGTTCGCGTTCGCGATGGCGCGCTGAAAATAATCGAAATCTGATAATCCTTTGACGCTGCGGTTGGTCCCGTTGATTTCCGTCCGCCGGGGTACGATGATGTTTATATTCGTGCGCAAGGGATTGCGCAATCATGAGATTTTTCACGCAGGATAACGCGGCGGTCTTGTGTGAAAAAGAAAAAGAAAACTGACTGACTAACAACTGGCTCGATTGATTGACTGACTGACTACTGACTGATTGCATCGACTACGTGTACCTGCGTGTATAGTCCGCGATTTGTTATGCGCGACGTGCGACGTATTTTCGAACACAGCTAGTCCATCCGTCCGGCCTGTCCATCCTCTCTTGTAAATAGATTTTCCATGTTCCCGACACGAGGGGGGTCACGCCAATAGCCCGAGTTAAATCACCATGGTCAGGCGATTCGTTGTCCCTTTCGGAATTATAGTCCTACCTGTAATACGGGTTTCCTCTCTCTCTCTCTCTCTCTCTCTCTCTCTCTCTCTCTTTCTTTCCCTGCCGCCGCTATTGAATGTCGCTTCAACCGCGCGCGGACGCTATGCGGGACGGACAAGAATAATGGTGATTGCTTGAATGTCTGGACGCCGGTCGGGGGTAGTTAGGGGATGATTCGATATTGAAAGTAAGGATCTCGGTCGGTGAATATACGACTTGCGACATGTAACGAAAAGCTGGAAAATGTCACTCCGCTCGTAATCGATTCCAGCTGGAGCGCGATTTCTCCGACTTTGGCCTCGTGAAGGCTCGTGATATCTTTTCGTTTAATCAGGCCGTGGAAAATTTCATTCGGCTGATCGGCGACCACGAGAAAAGACGCTCGATGTTCCAAGTCGAGAAAGGAAAATCTATGCACCGTGTCCTTCCTGTCTTTCTCACTCCCTCTCTCTCTCTCTCTCTCCCTTTCTCCTCCGATTCCCAGAGAATCTGTTGGAAAAATTATGAAAGACCGAGTCGTCGATATTCTCCATATAGATAGCAGCCTGCGGCTGAAAATGGACAATCGATATTCCCTCGTCGGGACGAAGGAAAATCCCCGCGCGTCATGGAAATTCTCCGACTTGGTCGACTTTCCCGAAAAACTACGAGAAAAAGAGACAGCGTCGCGACGAGTTTAGGTCGTCGATATTATCTATTCGCAGTCGTTATTAATAACCCGACTACCTCCGTGGCCGACGACTACAGGCTGATCATTAATACCGAATATAGCCCGGCCGAAAGCAGCGGAGAGAGAGGAGAGAGGAGAGAGAGAGAGAGAGAGAGAGAGAGAGAGAGAGAGAGAGAAGAGAGAGAGAGAGAGAGAGAGAGAGAGAGAGAGAGAGAGAGAGAGAGCGGGTGTTACCAGAGCGCGAAATGTCAAGATCGATACTGGCGCGCGGCGGCGGCCACGAGTGCGTAAACGCGCGCATTCGAATGTGGGCTACGAGTGCTCGCGGATCTCAGCGAAAATCGCGAGCGGAAACGAGAGAAAGAAAGAAGAGAGAGGAGGGGGCGAGGAGAGGACGAGGAGAAGAAAAAGTCGCGACGGTTGCGGCGCGTCGCGCCGTAACGAAGCGGAGCGGTACACGTGTACCTCGTGAAATAATAATGCGCCCGTCGTTCTCTTTCCATTCACGTGGCGATACGTACGTGGTGGACGACGCTTGTCGCCCGACGCCGCTCTATAGTCGGTCGCCGACGTCGACGACGACGACGACTCGCCCGTTGTTTTCATTCCTCGCGGCACCCCGCGGCGCGTTGCATCGCGTCGTCTTCCTTCGAAGGCTCCAGCGACTTTCCCTTTTGCCGCGCGCCCGTTTGCTCGCCTCGACTCGTCGAGATTCTGAGTGCAACGACGACGACGACGACGACGACGACGACGAGCATCGTCAGCGAGGTCGTCCCGGCCGCGTCTCTCGATGCCGACGACGTAGCCAGCCGTCCTCGGCCAGCTCTCCTCGCGACGCACGCGAGATCTTCTCATCGACAAGCAGCGTCATCGCGAGCTTTCTTCTTCCGATCTCCCGACGCGCTCCTCAACGCGTTCGTGCGTCAACCCCGACTGCGAGACCGGATTGCACTCAGCTCGAATTTCAACCACCGAAGATGCGGTAAATAAGTGCAGCAATTCGATATGCGTGTGTTTGCGTTCGCGCGTTTCGTCGGGGCGCTCTCTCTCTCTCTCTCTCTCTCTCTTTCTCTCTCTCCCTCGGCTACCTGCGACTTTTCACTCGTCGCACGCGACCGTTCACGTTTTCTACGTAAATTAAGCGAGAATGCAACGTCGCGTCAAAGAGAGAGAGAGAGAGAGAGAGAGAGAGGGATTTTTCAACTCTAGTATTTCTCCACGTGAAAGAGAAAGCGAGAGACGCTGGAGCTGCGCGATCTGCAAGTCACACCGTCCGATTAATCGTTCTTCTTTCCGTGCCATTGATTTTATCGTGCGGCTGATTAAGTTTCGATACCTGTGACCATACAGCATGACGCAGGCAGTTTTAGCGAGCGCGCGAGTCGGTAGGGGGAGAAGGGGGCATTTCCGATCTTTGGAACGGGAACGAGGAAAATGTCACGCGTTGATGAGCGCGCGCTTATATGTGCACGCCGGCGCGGCGGTCCCTTTGACTCAAGTCCGTGGGGTTGTGGAGAGGAGGGGGGAATCAGGCGCTCTTTCTTTCGAGCTATTGATTTTATCGAGCAAATCACTCGCTACACTAGTCGCGAGCCAACGTGGTGTGTCGGCGGCGACGGCGCCGCCGACTTCTCCGGGGCGGTCGGTGACTCTCGGTATTTCGTCGTCGGAATGACCGACGTCGCTCGTCGGGAAATTGGAAAGAGCGGAATGTTACCCGAGCGCGAATCCCGCTCCGGCGGAGTTTGGGATTCGACCGATCGACGTGTACGAGCGGTGATGATTACAAGTTCAATGTTTCTGTCTCGCGATCGCTCGGCACGTGTCCCGCTCGTGCTCGCATTGCTTGCTGTCGCATCGTTTTGCTGTCAGTCACAATCTTTTCACGTGATTTCTTGTTGCCGCGGATCATCCGATGTCGGGCAGCCAATCAAAAATTCGTGCGTGTTGCCTAACCGCCGTAATCTACAAGATCTCGGTGATCTGGCAATCGCATTATTCTTCTGTAGTGTGTCGCATAATTCTAGCTGTTCATCGCACTCAGGTTTTTTTTCTTTTCTCTGTTACATTGTCGCGTACGCCTGCTGCATTCGCGTGCAGCCCGCTCGCTACTCTTGTACATCGTAATCAGTGCCATCGATGCGTTTCGATCGATAAACGTCGACGTTCAAATTCATTGTGGTGTCGTCCACTTTCTTAACCCGATTGTCGGAGAGCGAGAAACCGCGGTCGCGATCCCTCGTGCTTCTAACGAAAATCGCTCGCTCGCGCGCAAGATCTCCGTTCCGAAGGGCGCTAATTGAGCGTTCGGCAAGATTTCCGTCGCGTCGTTTGAAGCATTATCCGAGGGCTTTCAACATTTCCGTCCGACTTTAAGGTTACCGCGCGCGCAATTGTTCTGGCTATCGCCGTCATAACGACTTTTTTTTTTTGTGTATATTGCGTTCTTTGGATATTCAATTGTGTTTGTGGATTAAAAGTGGATTGAACGTTTCTGAAGGTCAAAATTAACTTTCTTTGAAGGCGATCCTTCATGCCTGTTCCTAAATCCGTCAACCTCCTACACACTTCGACGCTCTCAGCGCTGAGCTGTCCCAGCGTTCAGTTCGTTCGAAGCATTCGGCACGCTCGTAGGAACGTGGAGTGCTTAATTCGAACAGGCGGAATTAAGCGTTCCGAGACGCCCGCTGCGACGCGACGCGAGGGATGTCCTGGGAAAAATCGTCCCGAGAATTTACGCATCCTTTACCTTCGCCACCGTCTCGTCACGCTTTCCTTTCTTATCGCGTCCGTCCTCTGCACCCCTCGCGGTGGAGTCTCTCTCTCTCTCTCCCCCCCTTCTCTCTCTCTCTCTCTCTCTCTCTCTCTCTCGCTCTTCAACGAGCGCGAAAAGCGGCGGTATTTTCATTCGGCCTGTGTCTCGCCCGAGCTCGAAGCGGATCCCGACTACACACGGATGAAAACACGGCTGCGTGCGGCGGGGAAAGTTGCAAATTGGAAAATTCGCGTGTTCTTCTCATTGCGGCACGCTCCAATAGATCGAGCCGAGATTCAAGGCACACGCCCATCGGGCCTCACGAGTGTCCCCCCAACAGCTGCGAGAAACGGCTTTCTCCACTAAGCGCAGCCAATGTTTCAATCGATCGGAAATGAATGCTTGCATTCGATTGCAGAAAAAGTCGCTTCACAACTGCTGTAAAATTCGCGAAATCTCGTCGGGGCGTATGCTCTGAAATCTGGCTGAATCCAAACGCACGCATCAATCAGATCCACGAATTTGGCAACAGTTGCAGAGCAGCTTTTCCCGCTGAACGTGGTTCTGCACGATGTGTGCCGGCGGAGTACGCGAGATTCATTCCTCCAACTCGCGTCGGTCGCCGCTGCTCTTCGCCCCGAGGAATCTAGCGTGTACCGGACTACTTTTATATATATGCACCGCTTTTATATATATATATATATATATATTTTTTTTTTCTTATGCTCAATCGTCACCGCTCGACAGCGCGAATCATTGTTCGTGCGTTATCTCCGACTTCGCCGTCGTCTCGCCGCGGCACTTTTGTCGCCGCGAGGTAAATAAACTCCGCGCATCTACTTATCTTATCGGGCTATACATCGCTTCACCTACGACTCCCCCCTCCACTGCTCGCTGCGCGCTTTATCGTCGAGAAACACGTGGTCCGTGCCACTTTACGCCACTCGCGTAGCGCGATCTACTTTTAATATTCGCGCCACTCGCCCCTTCGCGTGCGTGTCTCATCTTGGAATCTTGGACTTGATTGCTCGTTATCGGATTTGCGATTATTCGCTCGATCGACTTCCGTCACTTCCGGCAAGGCGCGTGCCGTCACGCGTCATTTCGACGCGCCTAATGAAAATGTGCCGATTTTTCAGGATGCAGGAACTGGCATTCCCACGTCGGAAAGGGATCCTCGCCCCAGTGTCGGTGTTGGTGCTGCTGATACTACCATTGGTCGATTTACTCTCTACAAACGGTGAGTCACCTTATATTACGCGTCAGTGGGCGTGCGTGCGTGTGTTACATACGCGCTGGAACGCAAACACGAGTACAAGCGTGACCGTGACGACGTCATCGATAATGTATGAACAATGAGAGAACGGCAAATAATCACGTTTCGTTCGTTTAACGTCCCTGAAAGCCACTTACGAGAGAGAGCCGTCTCTCCTCCTACTCCTCCTCCTTTTTTCTCTTCTCTTTAAGTGCCGGGGGTTCGAAAATAAACGTGTCACGACGTTTGCCGTCGCTCTAGAGAATCTCGCAGGCTCTCTCGGCTTGCGTCGCATCGACGACGCCGAGAGCACGATGTCGTCGTCGTCGTCGTCGTCGTCATCGTCGGGGTATCGCGTGACATCGATTTTTCCAACGTCGTAAATATCGTCGCGGTGGATTAATATCGCTTACATTAGCCCGCTTCGTTGCTCTCTTTCTCTCTCTCTCTCTCTCTCTCTCTCTCTCTTCCTTCAATTATGCGCTCAGAATATAAAGAGCCGCAGCACCCGAAACCTCCATCTCGTTTCCCGCGAATTAATCAAAAGCTCGACGAGCTGCGCTCGCGTTCATTCGTATCCTTCTCTCGGCGAGAAATTAGAACCACCGGGCTAATTGAAATCCCCAAGTGTGTCGCGTCCATATCAAACCCCTCGAGAGATCCGTCTTGAAACGACGACGTCTCCCGGTGATACCCGTCGGGACAAAATCGCCCTGAAATAACCGAAATCACAATTCGCTGAAAAGAGAGAGAGAGAGACAGAGAGAGAGAGAGAGAGAGAGAGAGAGAGAGAGAGAGAGAGGGAGAGAGAGGGAGAGAGAGAGAGCGAGCAACGACGCGTCGAAAAAGCCCGACGCCGCGGCTATTCTCGCGCGCAAGGATCGTTTCGGCTCTCTCGCGACGGATATTCGCGGCGCGTTGAGGCGCGCGCGCGTGCGACTTAATCAGCGCGGACGCGCGTTTATTTAAACGCCGCGCCGCTCGAAAGACATACGACTCGGGCGCGAGGACAGCCTGCGGAGTTTGGCCCCGAGTCGCCTCTTCATCGCTCGCCGTCGTTTCCTCGACGCCCGTTTCCGCCCGAAACTCCTCGTTCTCTTTGCGCGGCCGCGGCTCGCGGACGCACTCGCGCTCGTTAGCTCGTTAACGAGTCTCGCCCGCTTTCTACGGCTTCGCGCCCCGCCCCGCCCCGCCCCGTCGTGCTTCTTCGCGGCTCTCTCCCTGAAAAAGAGCTGTTAACCGTGCGAGACGCGACGCACACAAAACGCCAGCCGTCGCCGCTCGTCGAGGCTGTCCTCGCCGACCGCCAGGCTCTGTCGCCGGTTCTTCGTTCGACGACGACGACGACGAGGAGGAGGAGGAGGAGGAGGAGGAGGAGGAAAAGGAAGAGGAAGGGACGCGAAGAGAGAACAACACCACCCTCCTGCGCCGCCGTCTCTTCTCTCTTCCCGTTCCTCCTTTCGCCTTCCGTCGCACGTCGAGATAAATGATGTCCCTTCGACGAAAGATGCGTGTCTAAAACGGTCGACGGCTTGCTCCTCTCCGCCCTTCTTCTTCCTTCTCGACGTGGCCGCGTTCCACGCCGCCGTGCCGCCCCGGTGCGTTCTCGCGCGCGTATTGCACGCACGTGCGTACGTCGCTTATGTACTAGGTGTCCCGGAAGCGCAGTTAGACCCGCCGCGCCATTCGTCGACGCTCGGATTAGCGACGTGTTGAGACCGGGGGAATTGAGAAAGCCTCGCGGACACGTGCGTTATGCCGTGGCGAGTCGCGAACGCACGAACGCGCGCGGAAATGTCGCCGGCCTTGCGGATGGGGATTGCGCGGTTGGTGCGAATTCGGCCGGAATTGCTCGCCGTCCGACTTGTATGAATTACCGAGACGCTTAATGACTATCGCCGATAACGGCCCGTCGCGGAATTCCCCCCTCGGTGTGAGACTTCGTCGTGTGTGTGTGTGTGTGTGTATATGCGCGCTTCGGTCATTAATATTAAGGCCCGGGCTTCAAGCCAGGGGGACACCCTGTAGACGCTCTCGCGTGTATCCCATTTCCCTTGGCGCACCCTCCGCCCTCTCGCCGGCTATTTCTGACATTCGACCGCCCCGAAATGTGTACACGCGGCCACGCGTTCGCGATCGAACGCACCGGCGCGGCGACGATCGTGGGCGCCGATAAATACGCACTGTCGAATCGCTACATGGCCAAGGACGTTTATCGGCTGACCTCCGCGAGAGCTCCGGGGCTCACAACTCCACGAGCGGCCCGCGAGAGAGTTTCAAGGAAGCGGCGACGCGCGCTCCCGTTTCCTCACGGGAGAACTCGCCGCGACACGTCGATGTTCTCTCACGGACACTTTCTGCGTGTACTTTGTACTTTGTACGTGCGATTGTTTCGCGCGCGCGCGCGCGCGTTGCAACAATGTACGCGACGAATCGCGCTCCAAACTCGGCCGCGAGACGACCTAGAATCGAGTCGCTCGAGAGAGAGAGAGAGAGAGAGTTTGCTCGCCGCGGGGAGCGCGCGCGGCTGATCGAAAAGGCGCGATTATTCCGCTCCGGAGCCGACGACAGAGAGACAAACGCAGACGCTCGGTCGCGAGAGAATGTAATGTCGGCCGTCCGTTCCGAGCGCGTACGCGCGTCTGGGAACTTTTACGCCGGCTGCGCGAGCTGCCGTCTGGCAACTTTGCGCTCGCCGGAGCTCGCTAAATAGCGTCGCTCGCTCGTCTGCCGACGACTAAGATAAACGGCCGACGACAGGATGGGAACACGACGACGGCTATAATAACGCGTCCGCGAGTCGTTAACTTTGTTTTTTCCCCGCTTCTAACGCGCGCATTCCCCCGGCATTCCGAGCGCGGCTGGGCGCTTCGCCACCGCCGTGCCAGGCCACGCAACTCACGCACTCACGCACGCACGCACGCACGCACGCACGCACGCACGCACGCACGCACGTCGCTCCTCCGCGTCGGCTCTCACGCCCTGAGCCTTGTTTCGTCGGGCTCGATAGCAATTTTCTAATCGTACGCTCCTCTTAATGAAAGCGTGGAGCCTCTTAATTCCCCCAATCAGCCGCGTCTTCGCCTTCGAATTCCCCACCTGGCCCGCGAGCGCGAGCGTAGACCTCGAGGAGGATCGCGGGAGGAGGGAGCCGGAGGGGAGGGGGGGGGGAGAACGCGTTCGGAGAAAACTGGTTTTTTCATTCGTAATTTTCAAGTCGCGACGAATCGCGCGAGCCACGCCTCGCTCGCGCTAAACGCTCAGGGAACGCTTAGAGAGAAAGAGTTCTCGCCCCTCTCTCGAAGAATCTCGAACCGTCGAACTCGAGTTCGGTTAATGTGGGATGATGCTTCACGACGACGTGTCTCGTTTGCGTGTCGCGTGAAATCTCGTCAAAATCTCCTTACGCTCGTTAGCACCGTATAGAAATTCGCTTCCGCGCGCGGGGACTTGTCAGTTACTCATTATTACTCGCCCCTTCTGAATTCGTCAAACCTACTTTCATTGAGAAATCCCATCTCCCCCCCCCCCCTGTACGCCTTGGTAGCTCGTGTTGACGCAGACTCTCCTTGCGTTACAGGCTCGTGCGACTTTCCATCGGGTTGGACGGGGGAGTGGTACCAGTACGGCAAGCCACCATTCGGTATAAACACGACCCTTCTCGGGGATAGAACATGCGTCGAGACAAAGGACGACAAGTACATCGTGTAGTGAGTATCGTCCGAATAGATATCTACCGGTCAGTCTTCGCTGATAAACGCGCCGATTAACGGGAGCAAATTTCCCCGGTAGTTTCAGCGGCGAGAACTGCTACCACTGCATGATCATCAACAAGCGGCATGATAACGTGATCCAGTATCGCGAAGGTACGTTTGCTTCGTTATTACGCCGACGATCGATCGGAGAAGGAGAGAGAGAGAGAGAGAGAGAGAGACTAACCCGACTCAACTTTGTCCCTTTTTCCCGGCGTCGCTCCGCGCGCACAGGCTGGTGTAGCCCGGAACGCACGAGCCTGGACGACATGTGCAACATGATCACCTCGGACGACATGCTCTACTCGATCTTCCGCATGCACTCCAAACCGATACCCTGCCCGTTCACCGGCTCGTCGTTCATGTTCACGTACAACCGGGGCTACGGCGAGTGCACGAGTCCCATCAGCCTCGCGGAGAAGTGCACCGACGAGAGCAAACTTCTACTCAAGTACCAAGCCTGCCCGGACGTCGAGGGGACCGAGAGTAACAGTACGTTGCGTCGATCATCGCCGTAAACGGCATTGTCCGATTAAACGCCGGGGCATTGGATTAATTCGTCCTACTTAGTGCCGCGACATCGTCTCTCTCTCAGCGTGTCGAGACGAGTCTCGTGGAAAACTGCCGCGAGAATCGACGCTCAAGCGCGCGCGCGCGCGCGCGCGCGTTCAATTAGATGTTCCATCTCAACACACGTTTCTCGTTTTGCCCGCAGCGGAGGAGCTGCAGTGCCTCGCCGTGTGGAACGACGGCCGAAATAAGTATCTGGTGGGGACGCTGAAGGGGAGGAACGCCCTCGGCAACGGCAGGACTTACAGGTGAAGCGCGAGCGAGCGGTTCCTCGATGCCGCGCGCACCAGCGGCATTGTTGCCTAGAGAGCCTCGTAGGAAGAGAGTGGCAAACTGATCACGTGACCAGGTCTCTGCTGATTCGACGGAGGCACAGAGTCTTCTCGACCAATCAGAATATCGATATAGCAAGACGACAGGTTGGTTTTACAGGTTGAGTTTTAGAAGCAGTCTAGGCATTTTATACTATGCACAAGACACAAAATTATGTAAATAATATATATATATATATATTACGATTCTTATTCTATGTAAATCGAAGCGACAAATATTCTTTCGCAATTAATACTTATTACTTACGGACATCTGTCCGTAAGTAATAAGTATTGTTTGCTGATTGTTATTGCTGTTATTAATTCGTAGGCGAATATCTTGTGCGAATCTCGTTTGCGTAACCTCCTCTAATGATTGACAGATGTACGTCAGACTTGCTTTAAAAACCCCCTATAAAACCAACCTGTCGTCTTATGCTATATCGATATTTTAATTGGTCAAGAAGGCTTTGTGCCTCCATTGAATCAACAGAGTCCTGGTCACTTTGCGCCTGATCAGAGTTTGCCACTCTCTTCCTAGGAGGCTCTTTACTATTGCCGAGCCCGCGCGACGGCAGCGCGACTTGTCGCTGCTGCGCGCGATTTTGTCCTAGCATGCTCGCAACCAACACCAAGTGCACGCCAAGTCGGTCGCTTTACACGCGCCACACCTGCCACTCCGTGCGTCCGCCAGGTGTTTACGCGCGTCGCGTTTCTCAGCATGTCGCGTTCGGTCGCGTTGCACGGCGTTTACGGCGTATAATGGGGACGTGCGCCGAGATGGCCAGGTGAAAAGATGGTTAATCGCTCATTTGTCGTCTTTCACGTGGCCATTAGCCACGCTGCTGGCTTTTTCGGTTGCATGCTCTCGCGCGAGCACATAAGCCGCGCTGTAAGCGCGCGAGAACGAAGCGCCAACCGAGACGCCGCCGGCCGAAGCGAGAAATCGCCGAAGCAATTCTGCGCGCATTAGCAAACATTGCATTAGCTTTTTATTCTTTTCGGTAGATGTTTTTTATACGAGGAGAAGGCGCATCATCAGGGCAAGATCTATCTGCTCGCCCAGTCCGGCGACCCGACTTGCAACGGCCTCACCACCGTCTCCGAGGGCTCACCCACCATAAAACTCACTAAAGGTAACTGCGCGATCGAGAGAGAGAGAGGGAGAGGGAGAGAGAGAGGGAGAGGGAGAGGGAGAGAGAGAGAGCAAGAGAGAGCAAACGCGTCTCTCGATACGGCCGCCCAATTTCGTCTCTCACGGTTCTTTCTGTGCGTCTCTCGACAGTCGACAAAGAGCACAAGTGCAAGTATCCGGCCTGGGTAACCCAGCATCACGACTGGCACTCTCTAGACGGCACCAAGGTCTATCACTTCACCAACAAGAACGCCACGCTGAAGGTGAAGCCGCAGTCGCAGGACACTGACGTGGACGCGCTGCACGAGGAGAAGATCGTCTGTCACAACCTGGAGCAGCTGTATCCGAACGACAACATGCAAGGCAACAAAGTCAAGCTGATCGCGCACGTCACCAGCGGCTGGTAAAAATCCCGTCTCTCTCTCGATTCGTCTTCGCGGCTCTGGTCGCGCGCGACCGACCCACATCTGTCTCATCTCCCGTTCTCATTTATATTCACAGCGACATTGGATACGTGTGCATGATCTTCCACAGAAGGGACAGCCACATCATCGAGATTCAGCAATCAGGTGCGTCTGCGCTTTGTCTGTCTCGAATCTCGCGCACGCGCGCGCGCGTTTGTTTGTATCTCCTAATTTGCCGCTTCTTTGACCGCAGACCAAAAGGCGATTATGCCGGACGAGGCGTGCTCGATTTCGGACCCCTCGACGATGCCGTACACGACCCTAATAAGTAAGTGCCGATCCGTGTCTCGCGACGCGTCGCTCATTAATATTAAATAGAGAATGTGCGCTGCCGCTCGTGCCACGCGAGCGCGAGCGCGCGCGCGCGCGCATTCCGTCGTACCGCGGATTAGTGATCGGTGGGCGCGCCCGGTGAAACAAATCGGTGTATGCAAATCGTATTTTCTCGTCTGCCGCAGCCACGTTCCTGCATCAGAGGAAATGTCCTAATCCGGGACGGTACGAGATCCTGGATTTTGCACTGTCCCATGTACTATCGGCCGCTGCGTCAAGGCGCCAGCGGCGCAGCGAGCTGTCCGAGACGACCAAGAGGCGGACTTGGCAGGATAACACCGAGGACGAGGAGTGCAGGAGCACGCATATTCAAGTGGGCTGCACGTCGTCCGACCAAACTGAGATGATAATCGCCAACACGTGCGAGCACGAGGAGATTGGTAAGGCCGGGCGAATTTGTGGCATTTTGCGACTTTGCGACTTTGCGAGGTCCGACTGACGGCTAACCCGGAGATTGACGCGATTTCTCTCTCTCTCTCTCTCTCTCTCGTCAGCTTATTACTGTCACGGTAGCTGGGAGGAAAAGGGCACATGGTACACGATCGCATCTCAAAGAAACCCCGAGTTCTCGATCGGCCTAGGCGGAGGAGGAACGTTCTGTTTCACCATGCGCCAGGAGGGCGTCAGGGACAAGGCTTCGGGAAGAAGCGGCAGACTGAAGCAACAGGAGCAGGAATTGTGGCTGTCGAGGCCCTCCAACATTTGCCAGAGAGAAGCCAAGGAGGAATGGACGTATAGACTGTCGAGTCAAGGTAATTATCGGGGACGCGACGTTACATTTTCCACGCGATCGTTGCGAACGTAAACCGGCAAATTTCGCGTGCTTCGCGAGCGAGAAGACTCACTTTCATCACGAGCGATCGTCTCAACATGATTTGTTCGACACGAATTGATCGATTGACCGACATTGATACGACGAGTCGAGACTACGGGAAGTTGTGTGCTCAACAGAGCTAGCGAGTTAATTACGGTTGCGTCACCGTAGCCTCTATGATGTTGCACATTACATCGGTCTTAAACGCGAGCATGCCGGATAAGCGCGGTATAAATATTCAACGTCACGTTTGCACTACGTTACAGGTGTGTGCGAGGACTTAACGAAGGCAGCTTCGAGCGTGGCGTCTACCCCTCCGTCGTCGTCGTTACTCTCGCTTCTGTTTACCTTGTACGTAGCAGCTTACATCGCTACTAACACGCTGCGCGTATTACTCTCGAGATGATCTGCAGCTATTAAGTGTAAGGGGTCTCGAGGTGTACTGTAATTTCCAGCACGGATTCTCTCAGGTATTGCGTGTTGCTGGAAGTGCGTGTGTATGTACATATATATAGCTCATAGTTTGATAGCTATCGATCGACGAGCTGTCGATACGTGAAAAATACGCGACATGAGAACGCGACGTGCAGCTTAACATCCATTATCGACAATATAATTTCCGTTCTATCGACGCAGCAAGCCTAATTACGCTAAAATAGCCGCCGATCGCCATTGTTTCCGACTGAAGACACGAGAGGCGAGAGAGAGAGAGAGAGCGAGAGAGAGAGAGAGAGAGAGAGAGAGAGAGAAAGAGAGAGAGAGAGAGAGAGAGAGAGAGCCGTACACCCCGTTTCCTCGAGTGCTATACGATTATTTTTTACGATATATTACTTTTGCAACTCGCGAACTCGTATTCCGCACGAGAGCGACTGAAACTCTAGGCGCTTTCTAGATTCCAGCACCGCTGTTGTTTCCCGAACGTAATGCGGCATCGCGTATAGGCCAATACTTTACTGCCAGATTTGTTGACTAATCGGAACGGCGGCTTGAACACTACCACCGTGGTGGTTCCGTTTGCGCGGATAATTTACGATCGCTCGCGTGTTTTCCGTTCGATTTCGGGCGAGAAAGTGAGAGCGACGATATTCAGGGCTGGGGGAACTTGATGCTAAAAATATGAATCTCGAGTGGAAAGTGCAGCGGCCGCAGGTCGCATTTCCTGCGAGAAATGTGACTAAAAATTTGAAGCGCGGGATACTGATGGAGAGAGAAAGAAAGAGAGAGAGAGAGAAAGAAAAAGAGAGAGAGAGAGAGATACTCGATTCTCGCGGTAATAACACGATGGAAGAGTGGCCGACGACGAATCATCAGCTATAAACTCGAGGATATATATTTCGGAGACACAGTCCCAGCCTGAATATCTTCCTTTCGTCGGCTAACGAAAGTGTGTAATTTAACGCGACAGCCTCGAATCACGACCACTTGAGAGTACTTTAAGACTCGGAGTGTATATTCTTATTAAGTAATCGCGCTAATTGTACATACGACCAGGGTATAAGTAATCGAGATTTCAATTGGTTATTTTCGAACGAGGGTCGACAGACATGACGATTATGTAATTACAACCCGCCCGACTGGCACAGGTTGAGCTCGTGTACTTGGATTTTGTGTAACTGCAAGGGACATAGGTTTTATCCTTTAGCTAGAGTATGCAGCAATTGTACATAATATAATGGAGATATTGTATAAAGACTGTTTCTAAAAGAGTAACGAGTATACCGCTCACACGATTGCATCTCGTCACCGGCAGACGTGCGTGCATTTTCAAAGACATTCTCGAGATCGGCCTCGCAAACGAAGGTCCGCGCCTCGTCGCGACACTCGTGCCGACACAGGTTCGTGAGTTTGCGAGTCTCGACAACGACAAGCGAAGAAACTCGGGGAGCGTTTCTCAGAAACCAAGAGCGAATCGGCCAAGAACGTTGTCCGACGCGCGCGCGCGTTTCTACGGAAGAGATCGGTCACACGAACGTGAAAATTCGCAACGATTGGCGAATCGACGTGGAAATTAATTACGGGCTAATCGACCAAGACCCCCCCCCCCTCCCCCGAGATTCGTATCCCCCGAGACTTCCATCAAGATGCCCCGGGCGGAACAATCTCGTTGGTAATCTTCGTCTTTTCAAGCGGCTTTCAAACCGACTTGGCTACGTTGGAGAACTTTGAATATTAATTACCATCAGGTCTCGAGATTGATCGCGCGGCGCAGTATAGCTCCTCGGGATTTGAAGGTAAAGAAAAAAAGAAATTCCATCGGACCAGCCGCAAACTCACGAACTTTACCGTGTAACGTAACTGTCGACGTAGCCGGCCGAGTGTGGTGGTGCACCCGCGGACCTCCCAGGACACGCGCATTCGTATCGCGTATAAACATGCTTTTGCATCTCTAAAAATAGAGTTAGTGGATGTCGAAAACAGATCGATCACGCATCTCGTTATCTCCCCGTTCGTCATCGACGATACGAGACCTCAGGCGTGTGTCTTTCGGTATTCGGACGCGCTTCGATTTCCAGTTCGCCGACGCGTCCCGAATCGCGCGCGACACGCACGTTGTTGTGCGTATGTGTATCGCGATGAGGAGTTCCTCCTCGGCGAACCGAACGCTCTCCTGTCGTTCTCCTTTCCCGCGGCCTACTCTACGAAAACAAAGTCAATGTGTAATTCAAGATGAGTGGGAGCTTTGCACGCGTTTTCTTCGCTACTGCATCCTCGCGAATTCAGATTCAGCACGACACCGTCGTCCTCCACGATACCAAACATTGCGGCGGGCAAAGTATTATAGACGCGAAAATTCCGACGAGTAATATCGTTTCCATTTCCCTCGTATCTTTGCGCCTCCTCCCCTACCCCTTGTGCAGCATAGTCTCACGCGCGAGCCCGGCGTTGCTCGACTCGTGCGAATATTTTTATCGCGTGGTCGTTCGTTCGACTGTCCAAGACGTGACCGTGGAATTTGTACAGATTCGGGTATGAAACGGAGATAATAGCGTATTAGAAATTCAGGCGGTATCGCTCTGACGGGGGAGAGAAGCTGAGATTGCGGTCCAACACGAAGAAAAAGAAGAAGAGAGTTAGAAGGACAGAGAGAGAGAGAGAGAGAGAGAGAGAGAGAGAGAGAGAGAGAGAGAGAGAGAGAGAGAGAGAGAGAGAGAGAGAGAGAGAGAGAGAGAGAGAGAGAGAGAGAGAGAGAGAGTTCAATAGTTTTATATTTTTATTAAATAGCATTCACACGCACCGGAATGTGTATATATACATACACAATTTTATTGATTACATACGCATACGCATACACACAGATACTTACATAGGGAGCCACGCGACATGCTCGCGTAAACTAGGGAAAAGGCGCCGCGGGTATATAAAAAGCCGGCAAGAAGGGGAGTGTGTAAAAAAGAAGACTCACACACGCGCAGCACATACTTCATTACTACATTAGTCGGATCTACATCCATTAACTCTGTGATATCCATCACATCTAGGCGTAAATGTGACAGCCAAAAAGGGAACGAAGAGAGAAGAAGAGGGAGAGAACAAACAAACGAACGAGCGAGCGAAAGAGAGCGAGAGAATGAAACTAACGAAACTGAACTCTAAAAGCATTTTTATTGTATATATACCATATATTTTCTAAATAATGGACTGTTCCGGAATTCAGGTGATTTGTTGATAAGCGAAAGTGTATGGATTCGAATTATTAAATATTTGAGCATTTAATAACGAGACAGATTCTTATTTTTGTACAGATAGGACGACGACCTATCGCGATATGTCCTTAAAACCCCCGTTAAAACATATTCACACATACACACAACAAGCACACGAAACTTCACACGCTAAGCGAAACCGTCGTAGTCGTATATAATACACACGTACGTATAAATATATGTTTTATGTAATTTTTTGTAACTATTGCGTTACGTCAACGTCATCTTCGACAGCAAGAAGCAGCGTCATCGATCATCGACATCATCGATTATATCTCGAGATCGTAGATGCTGTCTTTGTTGCCGTCATCGTTATCTTCATTATTATATTATTATCATCATCATCATCATCATCATCATCGATACTCTATCGGCGTATTGGTACATTACTATGTTGTAACGACACTACATTTTGTTTTTTATTTCTACACACGTTCTACTTTGAGACGAGACCTAATAGCGAAAATACAGATAGATAGAAAAAGAGAGAGAGAGAGAAAGAGAGAAAGAGCAGGCCTTGTTACTTTACGCGCGTCCCAGATGCGAAGCAGAAACGACGACCGATGCCTTAAATATACAACTTCTAATGCCTTACGCGAATCGCAAAAAAAGTAACGAACGATCGGTTACTCCTCCCACCGAAACTTGTCTCCGTACACGTTTTTTCCTTTGGCGAGAAAAATTTGACAGAAGTCACACCGTTGTGCGTACGTATTAGCGAGTTTTAATTGGCCCTTTCCCGTCCTTCCTACGCAGCGTGAACATGAGAGATTCCACCTCTCCCCCTCCCCCCCCCCTCCTTCACACACCCTCACCCTGCGTGACTCGTAATTGACGCGGCTGCATTGAATTCCGGAAACAGATATTATAGGATGTAATTTTAATACTTCTAAAGTAAGTTGTAACTTGTAAGGCGGTAATTGAAAACGCGAGAAGAGTCGGAAGTTGCGAGTAACGCGACTTGCGCGAAATTTACGAGAGAATGACAAGAAAATAAGAGAGAGAGAGAGAGAGAGAGAGAGAGAGAAAGAAAGAGAGAGTGAGAGTGAATGAGTGAATGAGAGAAGCGACTCACGAGTTTTGTACATCCACATGCGCACACGTATATTTTGTTCATTGCTGTGATGAATTACGTAATTATAAATATTAGCGTGTAAGGCGGTTTGAATGCGGCTTTTCTTGCCACTTTAATATAATTGCAAAGCATTAGTCGGTATCCGTTCGGGGATGTAAGCCTCTCTGAGAACCGCACGGATACGGACGGCGACCTATTTACCCTCGATGTAATTTAATTGTACGATATTGAAAAAAAAAAAAAGGGAGAGAAAAACAGAGGAAAAGAAAAAAAGAAAGAAACACGCGACCGGCATCCTTGTAAAAGCGCCTTGGATAAACGACTCGTCCGGTAAAGGCGACTCGCGCCGCAACGACAATTTCGTACAGAATAAAAAGAAGAGGAAAGGAAGAAACAAGAAAAAGATATCCGATTTATTTTGCTACGCGTGCGGAATTATGCGACACACAAACGCCGAGATATGTTTATCCTCGCGCGAAAACTACGACACGGTACTTACTCAACGACGCTAATAACAGGGAGATTTTTCTTAATAAATAAAAAGAACTTATTGCCAAGTTGCTATTGCTGTTAGTCGCGGCTCGGCGCACCTCCTGCACCTCCGCTTGCGACGGACGTGCAAATTACTTCCCGTCCCCGGCCCCAAACTCCCGCCTCTGTCGATTTACACGACATTAATCGCTGTCGCGGAACAATAACAACGGGCGTAATTGGTGGCGTAAAGTATACACTAAAATTGGTCGTCTTTTTAAATTAATTTTCATTACTCGCCTCTCAAGTTCCTCCTACGCTTTTTCATCAGTGTCAATTACCTGAAACCGTGCTGTAATTTGCTTTTTATCTTTTTTACGTCTGGAGAGGGGGAGAGAGAGAGAGAGAGAGAGAGAAGAGTGAAGAAGAGAGCCAAATTTAATTTACCGCGATTACGGTTAATCGACGTTGATAAAATCAGCTCCCTCTGTTTCTCTCTCTCTCTCTCTCTCTCTCTCTCTCTCTCTCTCCATTTCGACCAGGACTGAGGAGCGAACGGGAAAAGTCCAAACGACGAGCGAGTTTCGTCGGGAACGTGTAATCGGGATGGTGCGTGGCTGGAGAACAACGGGCAAGGGGAAATACATTTGTCTCGCGCGCACGCGTTCCTGACGGAGGCTAATTTTTGCACGGTTTGATTTATTCCGCGAAAGAAATAGTAACTCGCACGCGGCCGGTCTCGGCACGTAACGGCGAGTCGCGTGACTGTGGCGAATTCATTTTCTTCGCGCATGCAAGATTCCGGATGATTAAAGTAGCCGCTGGTTTAGCGACTACGATATGATACGTCGGGGCGAGCGGGGGGACGGCTGGTCGGCTGCCCAAACCCCCCCCCCTCCCCCACACTCAACTCCGATAAACTAAACTTTCTCTCAGCTACAAAAAAGCTGTTAAGCGCTGGAATTCCCCTATAGTTAACCAATCTGCCGAACGAAGCGAGAGAAAATTAACCCTCGCTAATTTCATTAAGCGACCTTGCAGCGGCGTAAAGTCCTCGCGCGTGATCCTCCACCGAGAATTACTTCCCATCCTTCCTTCGCCCGTCACGGCGATCGTTGATCGTCATTACCTACTCTTTTTTTCTCATCCCTGCAATATGTCGCCAGCAAACAAAAAAAATCACAGAAAAACACCTAACGCGATGTAAAGCGAATCGGTTTCACCGCGGCGCGCCGTAAGAATTCCAAGCCTCCCGAGACCTCAATTCTCTCGACAAGCAGCCGGCGGAGAGGAGGGAACGATCTCGCGAGTCGCCGCGTCGCGAAACTTCCCGCGGCATCATCGACGAGGACACTGAGGAGGTTCTCGAGGGAGGGAGCTCGAGGAAGGAGCGGAAAATCGCAGAGCGCTTTCCCGATCCGCTGCGTGCCATCGCGCCTGCTGCTGGTAGCTTCTCGCACCACCACCATCACTGTTTCCTCCCCCCCATCGTCGATCCACGAGAGCTCCCTCTTCGACGGTTAATCGGCGATCGGCGACGGCGACGGCGGTCCAGGTGCGCGGGGGATAGCCTCCGCTCTCCGTGGCGATCCTGCGCGGTCGCCGTCGCGGAGGCCTCTTCCTCCAGCGTGACCGCAGTCGGCACCGGCGCGATTGCGGGATCCTTATTGCGGCGGGCGAACGCAGGGAACACCGATAAACATGCGCCGAGCGTGCGAGCGATAGGGCGTAGGGCCGCGCGCACACCGCTGGCCTAGTCGAAGCACCACCACGTGCCACCGCTCTGCTCCGCTCCGTTTCGCTAGACGTATAATCGATAGTGCAGCGCGCGCGGTGCGACCACCGGCGGTCAATCAACCCGCGCGTTCGGGGCCGACCGGATGATGCGCTTAACGCGAGCAAGGAGCAGGCAACGTGTCGCGGAAACGCGGTCATCGTCTGCGCTGCCGTCGTCGTCGTCGTCGTCGTCGTCGTCGTCGTCGTCGTCGTCGTGAGTCGCAAGTCCGTCCGGTATGACGGACGAGCGTCCGTTCGTCTTCCGCGTCGTCTTGTCGTCCTCCTCCTCGTCTTCGTCTTCGTCTTTGCTGTCGTCGTCGTCGTCGTCGTCGTCGTCGTCGTCGTCATCGTCGTCGAGCTACCTGCCGTAAGTCACTCTCGTAGAGAACGCCGGCTCGAGACTCACTTTTCGCGAGATCCTTTTCCTTTCCCTTCCCCGATATCTCGTCCCGGTCAAGTGATCACGATCACAATCGATCGACGACGCGCTGCGTCTCGATAGATCCTTCGAGAGGGACTCTCGGCGAGCGAGGGAGGGTCTCCCTCCTCCACGGCTTTCGCTGTCGCGTACAGCGTCTGCTCGATCGCGCGGATTCTTTCGATCGTCGCCGATTATACAGCGTTTGTATCGCGAGGCTTTCGCTGATCCTCGAGCGGGTGCTCAGGTGCTTCCGTATAAACGGAACGGCTTGCTCGGTGAATTCCGCGGGGACTAAGCGCGGTGTCGCATCGCTGGTCCTCGTTAAAGCGCGCGGACAAGACACACTCGGCCGCGTTGTTCCGGCCGCGCGATCTTCCGCTGAAAGTCGAGCCGGTGAAGAAATCGTCGGGATGAATCGCGGGAGTAAGCCGCAGGTGCAAGCCGGAGCGAGCCGTCGTTCCTCGGCTGACACCTGAGCGTTCCGACGATCGGCGTCAGCCGATCAGGTGACGCGCTCGTGTCGCGCGAGTCGAAGACGCGTCGTGATCAGCGCGAACAGAGCGACGTGAGACAAGCACGCGCTTCTGAGAGCGGGGCGGGTATCAATCGAAACAGTCGGCTATTAATAACAGTTTCGATAGTCCGCGTCATAATCAATCGCCGGCGATATTGCAGAGCGGCGCAGCGGCGTCCGCGTCCGCGTCCTTCCGCGTGTTTCGCGGCGAGGCGAGGCGAGGCGAGGCGAGGCGAGGCGACTCCATTTTCCCCACCGTCGCTTTTCTTTTCCATTTTAATTCACTTTCCGACCGTGCGGCACAACTCGGGCCCGGCAAATTGAATAACACACATCGAGCAGCAGTTGGCCCAGAGAGCGAGCCGGCCGCAGGTCGCATTACGCCGGTGCGCCGTGCAATTAAAGGGAAAGAGTGCAGTCTCATCAAGTTACCCAACTAAGCAGCGAGACGGGGTAACCGCGATTCGCGCGACGCATCCAAGCGTTCGTCGATCGACACGCACGTATTCGCGCGGCTACCTGTTATCCGCAAATTATCAGCAAAGCTCAGCGAATGGCAGTGCGATTAAACAACCGCGCCGCCTATTAATTGCGCCGAGACGTAGTTGCCGCGATCTTTCGTAGCTGCACAGTGGAAAGAATTCTAGTCGGGAGCTAAGCTTCTTCCAGCAAGTGCTGCTATTGTTAACAAGCGGGTGTTGCTCCGATCGGTGGTGATAATCTCGCACGCGCGCAAGATTGCCGCTGCAATCTTTTGGGTTTTAGGAGCAACAACAAGCTGGCACCGCAAGTTGGCACTGCTTGCGAGTGTAATTTTAATGGCACTCATCAGGCATTGCTTTCTTTCAGCTTTTTTTCAGTCGCGCGACTTCCGCGGGTATCGACACAGCACGCGCCGCCGCGGCGTTTCTCCTCCTTCCCCCCCGCTCTTCAGGTCTTCCTCCCTCGTTAATGGCGTTAATAATACCCCCGTTTAACATCGATCGCCAAATCGCCGCGAGTCCTGCTCGCTCGAGTCGTGTAACTGAAGCGGCGCAACGACGCACATTTTCACACATTCGAAATCATCACATTTTCGCCGGCTCCTCAGATATTTCATTCCCGAGAGAATCGATACCGCAAACGCCTCGATAACATCCCCGGCAACGGGATTACGCGAGTCCGTATAATTAACAAGATACGACTCTCATCGACCGAATATTCCGGTTCACACATCTTGGCCGCGTTTCTTTCCCTCAAACTCGGATTGATTTTACTTCATGGACAGGCAATGTTACGTATAAAAGCGGAGCTCGGAACATTTCCCGACTGAAATTATTCGCAACAAGTATAAGTATAAGACTGACCGATTAACAGATCGATTAACGACCATCGATTTTGACCATCGAGCAGACATTTTTTGCCGGAACGAACAAGAGAGATTCCCTTCGCGCCAGAGCGCGGTTCAGCGCGTTTCTTGTCGATTCCAGCCGGTCCGTTGTCCGCTCGATGACTAGCTCTCACTGGCCAATTTCATCGTCGTTTCGCGCGTTCCTTCCCGAATAGTTTCATATTCGTTCACACGAGCGAGTGGAACGCGCGCAGAAAGCGCGTTTCGCCACGAATTTTCGAGCGTACTCCCGGGGCGACCCTGGGGGGGGGCACGTCGCCCCGAGCTGGACGTCGATAATTATCCGGGGGTGATGGGGTCACGGGTCGCCAATTTTTCGACGCATCGGGCGGCGGATGAAAACAGCGCTGTCCGATGTAGGACAGAATCGTCGCGGGGTGAACGGCACAGACCCCCTGCTTAGAGACATCGCGCATCTGCGCAAACGTCGCCTGCGAGGCTCAATAATTCGCCGAGGTAATCGCGGATCGGCCGATCCTCGCGCCGCTCGTGGAATCGACCTCCGCCTTCGCGGAGCGAATTGCGCACTTCTTCCGCGACCTTGTGTCATTGTTCACGCTGATTCATTTCCGGACGATTAATCGCGCGCGCGCGCGCGCGAGACGAAAACGCGCCCTGAATTACACGTATTGAATTCCCTGTCAACAGGGAAAGTACACGTGTATACAAACTCGGTGTTGAAAGTCGAGATATCCGAATTGAACAGCCAGTTCATGTTTCAAGTCACCTACGTGTCCTTCCTACCTACCTAGAACCGCTATCATAATCGCTCTTTAACGGCCTGCTCTCCCCTCCCTCCTCCCCTCTCAACTGTCTCTCTCTTGCCGCGTTATTTGTTATTCATCTGTTTTTCTCGGCCGTGAGTTCGGCGTTTCACGGAGGAAGACGCACGCGAAGGCGCGCGTCGCGGAATATCTTATTCTATTCCACTCCGATTCATCATCTCGGACGTCGGTCGTCTATTAATTTCGGGGGCCGCACTACGGTGGCTCTCCTCTCTCTCTCTCTCTCTCTCTCTCTAATCCATTCAATCTATTCTATTAAATCCATATATTCTCCCCTCCCCTTCCCAAAAGGACGAAGCGGGCCCGAGTCGGTCGCGCTCATCGATCGCGGCTCGCGCGTAAACTTTCTTCTCCTCTTCGCTGAGATGCATCCCCTCTGATCGCCTCCGAAAGTCGGTAAGATAAGCGGGAGCGAAGTCATTCCTCGCGCGTGTGTCGCATCCTCGCGCGGAGTTAATTCCGAGATAATTGGGTATTTTGGCGGAAAATGTTCCCGTAAACAAGCCGCTATCGAGACGAAGAAAGGAAGCCGGGAAGAAGGAGCGATCGCGCTCTTCCACGCGAGTGGAAGAGACGCTACGAGTGGAAGACTCGCAGCGAGAAGAAGGGGGGGGGGCGCGTGGAAACGAGTTTCCCGCGACTATCGAAGGAGATATATTAAGCTCGCGTATTCTCGATGAAAGGAGCCGATCGCTCGCGTTCAGCGCGCGTGTCTCATCAGCTGCTTAATTAGCCGGTCGATCGCCTCGCGTAGCGTAAAGCTTGGTCGGCGTATGCAGCGACAAAAGAGGGAATAAGGGGACGCGAAAGGAACATCGGCGACGAGCTATCGATCGACGGATAATTATACGCGGTCGATGTTAAGATTTCCCTCCGGAGACATTGTGATACTTAATAACGGCGATTACGCGCGCCGCGGCCGTCCTTCTCCGCGCGGAAAGCTGCGAGCGACTGCGTGTCGCGTCGCGGCGCGGCGGGGCTGCGACGATAAAATTCACGGCTGTGAAATTCCGAGCGGGCGACGAAATTTCGATCTCGCCACGGCGCGGCGGCGGAAATATAGACAACGCAAGTTCCGCCTGACAAAAGCCGACGATCGCCCGCAAAGCCGCGGGCCGGCGTTTTTTCGCGCCGCGCCGGTCGCTGCGGTTTCCTTACGATTTTATCCACTTAGCCCTTAGACTCGGTCCTCCGCGCGCGCTGGCGCCCAACTCTTTGCATGCAACTATCGACGAGAAATCCGCCACTGAGAATGCCATCCATCCTCCTGCCGCGTTTATACGCGGAAAATATCGCGCGCAAGGGGGGAGATGAATGCGCGTTCATGCGCGCGCGCGCGCGCGGATGTTTTCAGCGACTTTAGCGAGAGCTTTGTGAAATATAAAGGGGACGGGACGCCCTGCATTCGCGGGCAAAATCCAGCGCGAGACACAGCGCGCTCTCTGTGCCTCAGCCGGAAGGAGCGCGTAAGAATTCTATTTAGCGGCTGACGAGCTCTCTCTCTCTCTCTCTCTCTCTCTCTGTCACCTCGCGCGGGAAAGTTCTTGGGATTTCAGCGGGATCCAGTCCGATTTTCCAAAGTTTACGACTGCGCAGATTCAACTTGGAAATGTAACGTTTCAAACGCGCCGCTCTATATATAAGTGGAGGAGCTCCAAAGTTTCTCCGATATTGCTGCTGCTGCTTTTCGTTTTACATGAAAATTTTACTTCTCCTTCGATTTGCATCCAGTCGTTTTGTATGTATACAATAGTTGGCAGCGGAAATGGAATTTCCTGTTCGATATCATCAAAGCATACCGACATTATCGACTGAGAAGAGATGCGCGAAATTTCCGACAGTACTGGCAGTTTTTATTCGATTCTATTTCGAGTTTGCCTCTGAGAGCGGGATTCCCCCGGTTGGCAAGTCGCAAGTCCGGGACAAACTCGAGGGTTCTAATCGGTATCTGGTAAAACACCGAGAAATTTCCATACGGCCGCTTCTCGCGCGAGATCGCGCGATTTTCAGATAGCACCGTCGCTTAATTACTCCGATTTATCGCTGTGACCTACAAAGCACTTGGAAACAGCAAGTAAAATATTCAGCTGACCCTTCCCGCCCGACGCATGCACACTCACGCACAGTCACGCACACTCAGCCGCTAGCAAATTAACAAGCGTACGCGGCGACTCGCTCGCTCGCTCGCTCGCTCGCGTATGCGAATCCCACACACCTGAGCGCCGCGTTTGACGAAGCCACCGCGCGGTCCTAAGTCGCGGTCGATCACCTTTGCCCTAAATACGCCGCGCTGTCGATAGACGAAAATACGGGATCACAGTGTGCGATCGCGCCTCGCGTCCGAGCGCTGCAATATTTGCGAGTTCCGCTCTAACGAATGCCGTCGTTTCCCGAGAGGGGCGCGTATTGCGCCAAATTTATTCCTTTTTACGCGCGGACAAGTCGACTTTCAGCTGCTGTCGCGTCGAGCTGCACGAGCAATCGCAGCCACGAAGAAACGCGCGGCGTTTCCCGGCCGCCTAAAAATTCCATTCCACGGCTCGTGTGCGCGCTTTTCAACTTGTTCGTTCGACCGATGAAAAATTCGCGAAATTCCGTTGAATTCCTTTGCCTTCTGTCGCGATCGCCGGTCAAGCGCCATTTATTTCGACTATAGGCGATTATTATCCCCGTTCTTGACCTGCCGCGGTCGACCTTTCCAGTGAAAAATCAGTGCTCCTTCAACAAGCGCGCCCGACTCGGCTGATCGTTCGGCTTTCCAAAACGCGAAACTCCACGTCGCCCGCGCACGTCGATGTCGCGAACGAGAAATTATTGAAGAGTCCATTGTGAGACATCAAAATCAGCTTGCTCTTCTTCAAGGAATCGAATGTAGAACGCCAAAATCGCGGCCACCGACTCGCGCACTCTCTCTCTCTCTCTCTCTCCCCCTCCCTCTCTCTTTCTCTCTCACCATCGTCAAAGATTCAATATAGGGCATCCCCAAGTCGACCACCGTCTCTTTCCTCCCTCTTATTCGTCTTATCGCGACGTCGTACCCCGATCGCGCGTATTGCGATCCCCATTGTCTCAGCTGAGATATTGGGACGCAAAATCGAAACGTCGAATCACGACCGACTACCACGGCCAGAGCTCGCTCGGTGGATGAGAGAGACGGAGCAGAGAGAGAGAGAGAGAGAGAGAGAGAGAGAGAGAGAGACGAGGAAAGGGTGAGAGAGGGCTGAGAGAGGGTGAGAGAGAGAGGGAGGGAGAGAGAGAGAGAGAGAGAGAGAGAGAGAGAGAGAGAGAGAGAGAGAGAGAGAGACGAGGGCAACGACGGAGGCAGCAACAACAACAGCGGGTTTAACTTTAACCCCCGCGAGAGGTGAAGGAGGCGGTAGAGGAGAAGGAGGAGGTGGAGGTGGAGGTGGCGGCGGTGGCGGTGGTGACGGTGGAGGTGGTAGTGGTGGTGATGGTGGCGGTGGCGGTGGTAGTGGAGGAGAAGCGCAGGCGTTCATACGCTCCTGCGCATCGTTGCGCCGTTACTGCTGCTGTATACCGCGATGCGACAGTCATACGTGGGGCGCAAGAGCGGGAGGTGCTCTCTCTCACCTTCTCGTCGATCTCGATCTCTCACTTTTGGGGGAAGCTCTAGGTATTGTGCGTACGAGCACGAACCGCGGCCGTCTCGCGCGCGTCTCTCACCCCCTTCGAGCGACTCACGAGCGAGCCTCGTAATATGCACCCCCGTAGTACATACACCCCCGCGTGCACGTGTGTACATATGTGTGCGTGCGTGCGTGTAGCCGTGTGAATGCACCTTGTTACGACCTGGCGACCGACCGACCGACCGACCGACCGACCGACGAACACCCCTTAGATCGTCGCGCGCAAACCTCGCTCTCGCACGCGCGCGCGCGCGCGCGCGGGCGGGCGCGGGAACGTGCGGCGCGGCAAAAGCTGTTCGTCGTGCGAAGACGGTCTGCGAAAGAGAGATCGTGGAGAGAGTATCATCACGCGTAAGTGTCGTCTCGGTCTCGGCGCGTGTCACGGCGACGATCCGCCGATCGAACAATCGCGCGTCGAGGCGACACGCCGCGCCGCGCCGCAGCGCGTGGTCGTGCTGCTCTTTCGCGGCGTGACGCGACACGACGAGAGGTCGAGGGTAAGGGTAAGAGCGAGGGCGAGGGCGAGGGCGAGGGTGAGGGTGAGGGTGAGGTTTGTTGTTTTCACGCTGCTCGTGCTCGACGGAGCCGAGCACGGAGAACTCACGCGCGATTCTCGCCGCGCCGAGGCGTGCATCGAAGGGGTGCACATCGCAACACGCACCGAATGACGTCTCCCGATCTGCGCGACGGAATGACATTATGAGCGTCTAGTCACGTACGAGGATTGAATCCGGCGGCGGAGAAGGTAGGAATACGAGATAAGGCTGGAAAGAGTCGAGTTGAACACACCGAGAGTGAATTGTTCCGCGGGAGATCTCGGCGCGCTTCGGGGCGAAAACAAAAGCACGTACGTAAGTAAGGCGAACATCGTCAAAGCGCGACAAAGGATCGCGCCGATGCTCTCGACGTTGTTTCCTCTCATTCATCGCGGGAATTAGCAAAGCCCGAAGGAGAGCGCGTGCAGCAACAATCTCGCGCAATTTTACCTTCCGCCCGCGCGCGCGAAAAGAGAAGCCCTCTCTTGAGAGGACCTCGTGTCTAGCCGACTCGACGCGAATATTGAGCATTCGCCGCGGTCGCGTCGACTTTCAGCCCTCTGTCCTAATTGTGTAAGCGAGCGAGCCAAGCGGCTTGTTTTCGAAAGCACGCTCGCGATCGAATGTAGGTCGGAGCGTCGACGACGCGAGGGACTGAGCTTCTTCATCGCGATTCGAAGCTTCCTCCCTCTTCCGCCGGGAAACCCCGGATATCTGATTTCTTCCAATACGAAACGAAGGCGCGGCTCCCGCAGACGTGTTGTACGTGCTCGGCGTGCAGAGAGTGTGCGACGACCCGACGTTGACCCTTCCGCCAGCGAGCTCATCCACCGATAGTAGAACGACCCCGCGAATCGAATCGCCGTTTGCGCGCTCGGAGCGCGACCGAGCGAACTGCGACGCGCGGCTTCCTCGCTCGCTCCCAATCGCAGCGAGATTGCGAAAACGCGTCGAGGACGACGATTGAGAGAGAGGGAGAGAGACAGAGAGACAGAGAGAGAGGGAGAGAGTGAAGGGGGAGGGAGAGATTTGACAAAAGAGGGAAAGGAAGAGGACCGAGCGTGAAAATTTTCGTTCGCGGTACGTGGACTCGAATCGATCGCTTCGGGGGGATGCGCTAAGTCAAAGTGGGGTCGGTCAGGTTAATTGCTGTACCGCCACCAGGGCCGACGCGGGAATGTGTTTCGACGCGATCGCTACGCTCGCCAACGCGAGCCGGGACGCCGCCGCTCGAGATCGCCAGGGTCGCGAGAGGGAAACGAGCGAGTCGTTTGTTAGACGAACGGAATGATTCAGCGACGACGACATAATCGCCGGCCGTACGAATTGCACGATCGCGCGTCGTGTCGCTTTTCTCTCGATGTTTTGCTACACTCATCCCCCGCTCGCCTCGGGTCTCGATCGATTCGAAGTTCGTGACACGGGCCACAATTTTTGACTCTTTAATATAATATTCCCATGATACACGGGCAGAGATTTAACCTCATCCATTTTATCGCGCGTATTAATTGATAAAATTTCGACAAATGGATCGTCTGTGTGCAAGCGTTTCGAGTAACGCGCAATCGTATATCGAGGAACGGAGCGGCGAGAGGCAGCGAGAGGGAACATATCCTTTTCTTCCACTTTTTTTTCACTTTTAATATCGCGTCTGCAGGAACGAGACTGCATACGAAATCGCGGCGCACGATTTTCGATTCAGCGCCCCGCTCGAATGATGCGTTCGATTAATTTGGTTGATCGATCCGACGCTCTCTGCTTCTCGCTCTCTTTCACACTCTCTCTCTCTCTCTCTCTCTCTCTCTGCTATCACCCTTTTCCAATTGCGTCCTCGATTGTACTTACTTTAGTGCAAACGCGTTTGACATCCAATTTATATGCAATGCATTTGACGCACGAAAGGACTCGACTTGCAGAGCATAATAATATCCCCCGTTTCTCCGCCCGATAAATATCTCTCTCTCTCTCTCTCCCCCCTCTCTCTTAATTCTCCCTCGTGCTATAATTTATTCCTCCCCAAGCGCCATTTCGACTCTCTAATAGATATTATCCTCTAATGAGACACTGCTCTTTTATTCGTCCTTTCATACGTCGCGACGCGGTAATGCGCGTTTAAAGTTGGGACCGCCGCAACTATCCCGGCGCGTCCGCTGTATTCCGAATTAATTAACCGCGAGCATATATCCGGCCAATCAAGGTTTTCGGATCAGCGGATTTAAATCACCGGTTAAAAATCGGTTCGGTAATGTCGGAGCGTAATCAACGACACCCATGAGGTCTCTTCTTGGAGTTCGCGAGAATGACATTGTGGACATGCCAGAAATCGATCTCGAGAATTATAGATGGGAGGGGGACAGCTGTATATAACACACGTATATAACACATTTATAATATATCTCAGAAATATGTAAAGAAATAGAAATAGCTATATATATATTCATGCTATATATGGGCGCATAAATTTTTCGGAGGAAACCAGACAACTTGTGCACATAACTTTACTGACGGCTCCATAAGCTACGTTTGCGTGCAAATAAATATCGCGAGAGTCGGCTGTCAAGAGAAGGAAAGACAGACAGACAGACAGACAGAGAGAGAGAGAGAGAGAGAGAGGGAGAAGGCGAAAGAGGAACACGCAGTTCCACACAGCTCATCATTAGTATTAATCCGAGTAAATGTATTCGTTTTAATCTCACCATAAACGTCTTCGTCTTCACTCACGCGGCAACTATTACGGGAGTGCACTCTCTCTCTCTCTCTCTCTCGCGAGAGAGAGAGAGAGAGAGAATGCACCGCGCGTCACGGAGTTTGCCTCGTACTTTAACCTTTCCGTATTTATGCCGTATTACGTCCGACATCCATCGCATCGGAATTTCAATTTGGACACACCGCGTGCGAGAGCCGTTCCGGAGCGCGGGCGGGGGAGGCCGGGGGTGTGAGCTGTTCCGCCTACCGCAATCAGATTTTCGGCAAACCGATTAGCCGAGCCCCTCGCGAGCCACTCTGACGCTCGCCAAACCGGACATCTCGTGCGCCTCGGCTGACGCGTGAGGAAACGCGGCTGCGACTGCAGCATCGACTCTCGCATTGAAATACTCGCAGTAGCCGTGTGTCATCGTCAGACCTCGATCGCTCAATCCCGTTGAGAAGAAATTTGACAGAGAATCGACGGATTCCCGTCTGCCGCTATCTGAACGGGGAATCAGAATCCTGACCTACGCATCGCAAC